>NC_141057.1:1052500-1155000 GCF_041138505.1 Cibotium barometz
CAAGGAGTACTTAGAAGCCCTTTTGGATGAGATCCGTGGAAGTGGCAACCAAAGGGGAGATATGCTAAGAGACGAGTTGTATCATCTCCTCCACCCATCCTTAACAGTAATGGTCAGATGGAGGCCCAACCAACTAGACATGATTTCTTTCATGGAGAATATGCATGTTGAAATTGGGGAACGTCAAGGCGGATGTAATGGACAATGTAAAGAACAAGTGGATTCTCTAAAAGATCAAGTACGTACTTTAGGCTTGGAGGTATTGAGTCTTAAGATATCCATTAATCGACTCAATGCTATTATGAGAAAGATAAGTCGTATGTTAGAAGCTCGGGTAGTTGCCTAGGGTTTTGGTGAGAGTAATGATGTTCTTTATCAAGGCACAAATTGTATTGCAACTTGCACAATTGGCTTTCTCTTTTTGGCTACATGTATAAATTTTCCATTTTCTCAAATTTAATACTTCTCTCTTATTTTGTTCTCTCGCACTTTTTTATTGTGTCTCAACTTCTATTTCCTCTCTCTGTCTCTCTATGTCTCTCTGTATCAATCTACCTCTGTGATTATATATGTTATTACCCTTTATCTTTGTAAGAGATGGATTGTATATGTTATGTTTACTTATTCATCTAGGAAATGGTTTGTATACGGTATACTCATGTATGTATTAAAAACTTCTCTAAGAATTACATTCTTATTGAGCTGAGTCTATTTGGAGCAGGGTCACATGTGTGATAATGGCTGTTAAAGTAGAATATTATGTTGGTGTTTGAAGTTAATAATGTTTTAAAAGGAAGTTAGTATTCCCTATTTTGTGTTTTGTTTTGAATGAGATTTGAAGATGGTTAAGAGTTGTTTATACTTGAGTTTAAACCAAGTTCGTCGGCTTCGAGTTTTGGATGCAACACGTGTGTCTCGCATTCAAGGACAAGGGCTTGCATTCAAAAATAAAATGTTGCTAATTTAATGAATTATGTTAATAAAAATGAAGTTGGAACATTTGGAAGGGTTAAAAATGGAGAGGAACATAGAGGAATCCATGGTGGAATCCACTTACACCCAAGAAAAGAGCAATTGCCAATGCTATGGTACTTCAAGAACCTATCAATGAACGTCAAAATGCACAACCTCAGAGAGATATAGAGCAAGGTACTTTTTTATTTGATTTAAATGAGCTGCTCATGGATGATAATTTCTATTCTATTTGTTGTGTCGTTGGTGATGTGAAAGATATTAAATTCGAATGTCACTCTATAAGGCATGCATTTTCATTTCCTTAGAATGTTAAGCACCCAGCAACTATGGTGGTGTATTCCGGAGATTGCACTCTTCACTCATTTAGGAGCCCTTAATTATAAGTGCCATTTTTGTAATGCCCTAATTTGGAAATGTAAGGCATCAAGAAAGCTAAGACAATATGTTGGCAAACATTGCTGTGGAAGTGGGAATGTCTCTTTGCTACCTTTGGAAAACCCACCTCCTGCATTGGCTGAGTTGCTGCTTGGTAATGAAAATATAAGTAAGGAATATAGAAAGAATATCCGCTCTTACAATAATGCCTTGGCATTTGTTTCACTTGGCACTCACTTGGATAATCAGTTCACTAGGAGGAGAGGAGTATTTAATTTTCGAATCCATGGTAGTACCTATCATCGTGTTGGTTCTGTAGTACCTGATGAAACACGAGATGCAGCTCCTCGATTTGCCCAACTATATGTGTATGATACAGAGCATGAATTAGAGAATAGACTTCATGGGATGCCTTCTTTAAATCATAATGTACTTGAGAGGTTGCAAACAATGATGTATGGATATAATCCGTATGCCTGTGCTCTTCGTACAATGAGAAAAATGTTGCAGTCAAGTCCACATGCAGATCTGAGAATGGTCATCACTGAATTGTGATCAACTTCAAGGAAATACTTAGTTCCTACAAGAAGTGAGGTAGCAGCTATCATGCTGGGTCAAGGGGATGATTTACATGTGGGGCATAGAGATATTCAAATAGTGTCATGCATAGGTGCTATAAAAAAATATCCAACTTGCACCGTTCGTATATGCCTCTGTTATATGTTCTTCTATTTTCTCAAGGCGAGGATGGTTGGCATGTTGAATTTCCACTCAATGGTAGGAATAGACAAGGTTTAAATGAGGAGACAAAGACTGTAACTCAACGGTAATATTATGCATATAGACTACAAATAAGGGAAGATACAAATGCCTGCCTTCTGCGTGGTGGTCAACTATTGCAACCGTATACATCGTTGATGCATATATAGTAGCATGGAAGAATCTAGATTAGTATCGATACGCAATAATCAGAAAGTATTGCATGCTGAAGTATACCAAGGTCTTGCAGATATGGTTAATTCAAGTGATGGGGTCAATATAGTCTTTGGGGGCTAGGCGCAGGGTAGTTCTACCATCTTCATATACTGGAGGGCCTAGATATATGCATCAATTGTACCAAGATTCAATGGCAATTGTTAGGAAGATGGGTAAACCTGACCTATTTATTACCTTCACTTACAATCCTAAGTGGGATGAAATAACCAATGCCTTACTGCCTGGTCAGCTGAGAGCTCAGGTCTTTTATGAGAAACATAAGGACATGATGTACTTATTGGTGAAAAAAGCAATATTTGGAAAGGTGTTGGGAGTTGTGTCTGTTATTGAATTCAAAAAAGAGGCTTGCCACATGCACATATATTATTGATATTAAAAAGTGGAAGTGAACCGGTGGAGATTGCACACTATGATATGTTGGTATGTACTGAACTTCGTGAAGGTGATGTTTCTTGTGTTGCACACCATAATTAGTCAGAGAGAATCAAGTTGCATTAGCATGTGCATCATCTGGAATAGTTGCATTGTTGCTTTCAAATGGTCGTACAGCGCACTCACGTTTTAAAATTCCATTGGTGCTCAATGCTTCTAGCACATGTGGAATTAAAGCTAACAGCCCATTAGCAGAGGTGTTGAAGCTTGAAAAGTTAATTATTTGGGATGAGGCTCCAATGATGTATCGGTATGCATATGAAGCACTGGACAGAACATTGAAAGACATTATGCAAAGTGATTTAGTGTTTGGTGGGAAAGTTATGCTCTTTGGTGGTGACTTCAGGCAAATCTTACCGATTATGCCAAAGGGATCGCGTGAGGACATTGTTGATGCAACATTATGCCAGTCACATATTTGGAGATATGTGAAAGTTTTAAAGCTCACCAAAAACATGCGGGTTAGACACAGTTCTTATGATTGTATGGAACAAGAATTTGTCAAATGAACATTACATATTGGGCTCTATAGGCCATCCAAACAATGAAGGCAGAGTGGTAATACCACCAAGAATGTTGATCCATGGGAACTCCATTTTGAGTTTGGTAGAATGGGTATACAAAGATCTTCAGAGGGTGGAGGAATATGGATGCTTCTTTAAAGATCGTGCTATACTTGCACCATGAAATCTAGAGGTTGATGAGGTTAATGAACTAGCCTTGAGTGCATTGAAAGAGAATACCTCAGTGTTGATTCGGTTGCTTTTCTGAGAATGACGCAATATTGTACCCAATTGAGTACTTGAATAGTTTGAACTTGGTTACCCTCCTCACCGCTTGATTCTAAATATTAATGCTCCTATCATGCTGCTTCGCAATTTGGATCCTCGGTGAGTGACGGCGGGGACTTTGTAATGGTACCAGATTGATATGTAAGCAATTTCACTCAAAGGTGATAGAAGCAGAAATCATTACAGGTACCAACATTGGAGACAGGGTCTTTATTCCCAAGATAACATTCATACTTACTATGCTGCAATTGCCTATTGACATGAGAAGGAGACAATTTCCTGTAGGGTTAGCCTTTAGTATGTCAATAAATAAGTCCTAAGGACAAACATTGAGTGTATTGGGACTTTACTTGGCCACCCAAGTGTGACGCCTCCGCTACGGCTGCGTCTTCCTCAAGCCGCCATAGCCTAGGCGTGGAGAAGAAGAGAGGGTGGAAGTCGGTTCACCTCCCAACCATATAATGACGAGTTAGGGTTTCTCGTTGGGTTTTATACCAAAACCATGGCCTGTGTCCACACCTCCTAGCCCGGCCGCCCATCTTACTTAAGAGCCGTGCTAACTTAGATGTGTACACACATCGACCAAACCCTAACGCCCATGAACCCCTGAACCCCGCTAGCACTAATAATACTCTCGAGACTCCGAAAGCTATTAACTTATGCTAGGGTTCGACTTCCGTAGGACCATAGTCCTGACATTACTCCCCCCTTCGAAAAGAGTTTTCGTCCTCGAAAACAAAAGTGGGGAAACGTTTCCTCATCACACTAGTGTTTTTCCAAGTGGAGCCTTCCTCTGGACGGTCCTTCCACTTGATAAGAGCTTGTTTCCGAACTTGGTGACGAGTACGTAACATGTGGCAATCCAATACTCTTTCTGGTTCATGAGGCAGTATTGGGGGTTCCACATATTCTACCAAGAAAGAATCATCCACCGGCCTTTCATGACCCATAAGGCGTTTCCTCAAACGGCTTATGTGAAAGATGGGATGAACCTTGGAATGTGCTGGTAACTCAAGTTTATAGGCTACTGAGCCCACCTTCTTGAGTATCTTAAACGGTCCACAAAATCGGGGCGACAATTTTGGTACGGGACCTGTTTTTAAACTGGTGGAGTTTTCTGGTACCTTCAGAAACACCCAATCACCTTCTTGAAAGTGAAGTGACCTACGTTTCTGGTCCGCAAACTTCTTGTAACGATCTTGCGCTTGACGAACATTTAATCGTGCAAGGCGCAACATATCCATATGGTCTTGGATAAAATCCTTAACCTGACTGATTTTCTCATTCGCCAGTCCCACCAACACTGGTGAACGTGGCTGAAAACCATACATCAACATGAAAGGGCTAAAGCCTGTCGAGACATGCTTTGCACTATTGTAAGCAAACTCAAGAATAGGCAAATAAGACTCCCAATCAGATTGTTTTTTGCTGACATATGCCCTAAGCATATCTTCCAGCACTTGATTAACCCGTTCAGTCTGACCATCTGTCTACGGATGATCAGCTGTACTAAGGTTCAACATAGTACCCAGCTTACTGAATACTGCTCGCCAAAAATGGCTGTTAAACTTGCGATCGCGATCACTGACAATATTGGACGGTAAGCCATAAAGTCGGTAAACATTCTCCACGAAAAGGCGTCCCAATTCTGGAGTTGTAACTGTTTTCTTAGTAGGCACAAACCGACAAAGCTTGGTTAATCGATCCACGATTACCCAAATAGCATCATGTCCACGATTCGTAGTGGGCAAGCCCGTTATAAAATCCATAGAGATACTTTCTCACTTTCCGTCGGGAATCTCTAATGGATGCAGTAACCCGCCAGCTTTAAGACGTTCTACTTTGTTCACTTGACACTTCTGACACTGCAGAACATAGTCAGTAACATCCTTGTGAAGTCCAGGCCAATAGAAATGCTTTCTTACGAGAGCATACGTTTTGCGAATGCCCGCATGACCTGCACTTGGACTATCATGACACTCAAAAAGAATTTGGCGCCTAGTGTCTAAGTCCAATGGAACACAAACTCTCCCCTTGTGAAGTAAGTATCCATCATCGATGGAAAAGTTTTTCCATCGCTGTAGTTCATCTTGTGATAAAGAAGAACCATGTGTGGAAGTCGGTTCACCTCCCAACCATATAATGACGAGTTAGGGTTTCTCGTTGGGATTTATACCAAAACCATGGCCTGTGTCCACACCTCCTAGCCCGGCCGCCCATCTTACTTAAGAGCCGTGCTAACTTAGATGTGTACACACATCGACCAAACCCTAACGCCCATTAACCCCTGAACCCCGCTAGCACTAATAATACTCTCGAGACTCCGAAAGCTATTAACTTATGCTAGGGTTCGACTTCCGTAGGACCATAGTCCTGACACCAAGTATTTACACATGGACAGTTGTACGTTGCTATGTCACGTGTTAGATCATCTAATGCAGTGAAAATGTGTGTAAATCATCATATGGAACATGAAAGCAGTATAGAAGGTTCAAGTCTTCACAACCAACGTTGTCTACAAGGAGGTTTTCCAAATGGCATAAACATGGATGAAAGTTTAATCTATGCCTAAAAGGTAGAGAACAAGATATTGATATAGCAGCTTACAAACGCTGGAGACTACAATCATAGATATATCTGTATCAATGAAAAAAATGTTTCCAATTATGTAACCTGTGTAATAGCAGCTTACAAACGTTGGAGACTACAATCATAGATATATCTGTATCAATGAAAAAAATGTTTCCAATTATGTAACCTGTGTAATCTATGTTGTCTTTCTATGCAATCTTTCACATCGATGCTTCTCTCTTTAGTATTATTGAATTCATGTGTATAAATTTACTTGCATTTAGCTAAAGATACCATGTAGATCCACAAAAGAGAGTGCCTCGTCATTGCTCAAGAGGTGGTTCTAATTGTTGACATGGCAGATGGGTGTTGGTGAGTTCCTATTTGTTATTTTTAGACATTTGGATAAGCAAACGTTTACTTTTGACTTGCTTTTATTTATTTTTCTTGCTTGGCGCAAAATACTAAACATATAGAGAGAGAGAGACAGAGGGAGACCTTAAAGTGTTATGTAAATTATTAGTGTTGTGAGTGTTATATTTGATATCAGGGGTATATTTCTTGTGGCAAGGCGATCATTTTCATTTGTTTATGTGGTGATGGCCAAGATATTGAAGGTAATTATTTTTGAGATTGCTATAATTCATGTATTTTTGTTTTCCATAATCTATGTAATATTCATGGTGGTTGAATTGTAGACCCTCCATTTTGGGAAGGACAAGCAACAACATCTCTAATTATCGAACTGTTAGAGAGCAACGGTGTTTTATGGTATATATAGAAACCTATTTTTATGTGGGTTTTGCGTTTTGTTTGGTGAATTTATATTGCTATTGATACATTCTTTTTCGCACAATAGGGAATATCTTTATTTTTTAGAGTCCAAATTATTATTGGGTTTGTATGGTCAAGACCCTTACACAACGAGAGCTTTGGGCTCCTTGGAATTTACAGTATGAGATTACAAAAGATCGCGGATCAACTTCATGTGCATGTAATGTTTGTGGACTATGAAAAGCCTGATAGGTTAGATTTTCGAATCATAGGCACTGGACAATACACATATTTTTCGGTTTGCTGTCTATAAGCCTGTTCAAACCCTATTTGCCTCAAATATTGATCCACCAAATGAGTTCTGTAATGTTTTGTTGTTTTTCTTCTTTTTTTTCATGAAAAAATTATCTTGCACTATTTAATGTTTTTTTTACCAGGTGGAGGCGAGGAGTATAGGCTTCCAAGGAGAGATAATCTAATTGTCCGCACATTGTTTTAAAGCTTTGTTCAGGTGTGTGAGATTGTTAACAATATTTTGGGTTGAAATGTTGGCTGTTTAATTAATGCCAAGTTTTGTGCTTTATTCAATGAGATTAAGAACTTTAAGAGTATATATATGGCAAGCATGGTGTGTTTATATATAGGTTCGCAATTTAGGGACCATGGGGCCCATCATCATGGGCTTCAAATATAAGGCTTATCCTATTTACCCTTCGAAGATGAGCGTTTTTTTTCAGTTGTTTGGGATTAGAAAGTAAGAAAAAAAACACACCCGTGTGTGCCATTGCTTTCGCAATGAGGGCTTGAACCTGTGATCTTGGGACTCTAGAGCAACACCTCTCTCTATTGCACTGATTTGTGATCGACAAATAAGAATACTCTTGCTCGTCAGGGAGGACGGGTCAAGCCACTAGTATTCAACAAGAAGGAAGATTTTGAAAGCACATACGTAGACACGGACATGCCTCCTATGTTTAGAATATTCATTAGGAATTGGGATTAAGGGGTCTATGGCACAGGGTCTTTAAGACTCTTGCCAGATGGGATCAACAGCTATGAGAGCATGCACGGGGTCTTTAAGACCTATGTCAAACGAGATAATGGCTATGAGAGTGTGTAGGATCAAAGGCTATGAGGAGATCTTATGATTAGGCAGGGCTTAGATCTCTTCTATTCTCTATATATTATCTTTAGAGTTTCATAAAGCTGCAATGTGGCACGAATTAGGAAGTGCGGGAAAAGGAGGAGGTTCGAGGAGGTTGGGGTAGAATTTGAATTTGGAGGTTAGGGAAGTACGAAGAAAAGAGATAGATCATAGCATGCTAATGAGCTTCTGCAGGTGGGAAGGGGGCAAAATTATGGCTAATGAGTATGAGCTTCTGCACGTGGGAAGGGGCCCGGCAAAATTATGGCTTTAAAGAAAGGAATGAAGACTAAAACACTACTCGTCCCATTAAATTGCACAATAATGGCAGCAAGCTTTGTTGAAAATGATCGATGTTGAGCAATGAGCATACGAGGAAGGCAGGACTAAGCAGGGCAGTCACACGTGTGTGGAAATTGTCCATTACACGTATTCCGAACGTTGTGTGTATGTATGTGTATGACATGGCATCAACATGGCCAAAACTGCTGGGGCAATGAGTGGCATCATCATCTTCATGTCCGCGTGAGAGTGGGTTTCCCTTCAGGCTCCGGTTTTAGCCTTCTTTCTGCTTCACCCATTTCTTATTTGCAAGCTGTTGCCCCGCAGTAGCGCCGAGCAGGTGCAGAGACAGACGTTCTTCTTGCTTTGTTCAACTCCTGCTGCTTTGCCTGCCACAGCCAGCAGCAGAAACCGCCGCCTTTCAGCTTCTCCTTCCCACCATAGCCAGCAGCAGAAACGTCCGCCCTTGTTTCTCCGCCTGTTGCTTACCACCATAGCCAGCAGAGGAAGAAGACACATTTCTTCCTCAATATCCAGCAGCTCATGAAGTAAACACGCCCGTTTTTCATCTTCTTTTTCGCCCCACCATAGCCAGCAGCGCCAGCTGCAGCAGTCGCAAAAACATTCGCCTTTCCCTTCTTCGATTTCTTTCTCTTCTTCTTCTTCGCGCCATAGCCAAGAGTAGCAGAAACACACGCCTTCTAGTTCATCTGCATCTTAAATTCCTGCCGTTTCTTCTTGGGCCCGCCAATATAGCCAACCGCAGCAGAAACCTTGGTCATAGTCTTCTAGTTCGACAGCTTCCGCTGTTTCTCATTCCCTCCATAGCCATCAGTCACACCCGTTTTTTTCCATGGAAGACGTTTTTCACCCTCGCACTGTCGAAGGGGTTTACAAAGATTTCTTAGGCCGTCACTCTGGCCTTGTCAAGGCCCTCACCACGGGTAAGCTCTTTCTCTCTCTCATGATTCTGTATCATAATTCTCTGTGTCTGTGTCGCTCTCGTAGTGTACGTGTGTCCCCATGCTATCTGTCTCCCTTCTGTTTGTGATGCCTGTTTTTGTGCCCGTTGATGGTTAATTTGCTCATGGTTTTGGCCTCCGTTTCCTTGACATCTGCCTCGCATTTCCGTCTATCTCTGCTGTTTTCCAGATGTTGAAGACTTTTACCGCCAATGCGATCCAGGTACCTCTATTTCGAACTTGAGAACGATTCATCTCTTGTCTTCCTTGTCTTTCCAAATTAATTCAAGCAGATAGCTGATCGCTAGCCTGCCATCTGGTTCCGTTCGATTGACAACTTCTATCGTTTTTTCAGCCTTTCCCTTCGCTCTATTTGACTGTCTCTGTATAATTTGGCTCGGTTTTCAAACCTTTCTTCACTTTATTGTTTTTCCAAAATGTGCAGAGAGAGAGAACCTGTGCCTGTATGGAATCCCCGACGAGACTTGGAAGGTCACGTTGCCGGAGGAGGAGGTTCCACCGGAACTTCCCGAGCCAGCGCTGGGCATCAACTTCGCGCGGGACGGCATGCTACGCCGAGACTGGCTTTCTTTGATCGCTGTTCACAGTGATGCTTGGCTCATGTCCGTTGCGTTTTTCTACGGCGCAAGATTTGACAGAAAGGAGAGGTCAGGACTTCCACTGTCCTCAGCACTGAAGATCTAGATTTTTTCTCACTTTTTCGCACAACATTGATGGCGAAGTGCTTTCGTTTCGTGCAGTTCATTGGATTTTGTTTGTTATACATTGGTACCACTCAGAAGGTTGTATGAGTTCTAGTTTATTGTGAAGCGAATCGATTGCTCTACTATGTTCACGGCTGGGCTGAAGCTGTGCACTGTGTGGATGATTGCGCGTGCAGAATGCTCTGATTAATTTGTAGCTTGGTCCGTTGAATTTATTTGACCGCTCAAAGCTTTTAAGAAATCGTGAAATCGTTGAGTAAACCGGTTAATCTCTGAAAGAAGATCAAAACTCTTGCAAATATTGGTGGGTTCGAAGAACTGTAATACTGATTGCTCATCTTTTACTGTGTCCGGGCATCTTTACAGGAATCGTCTTTTCCAATTGATCAACAACTTGCCAACAGTTCTGGACGTTGTGGCGGGTAAGACGAAGCCTGTCAAAGATAAGGCCAGCGTGAATAGCCCCCCCATGAAGTTGAATACGGCGATGAAAAGGGGGGTAAGTCGGTTCCCGATTCGTATATATTATATGCTTTTCCAACATGTGCATGCATTTTGGGGCATCGTGGATCTTGCAGCTCAAGAGTTGCAACTAATTTCCCTGTTGCTGTCTGTGCTTCTGTAGTAAAAATTGACAGGGTTTAAGTGTGCTGCAGAAGTTCATCAGATCCCGTGCAGCAGAGAGTGACGACGAATATGGGGAAGACTCATCAGATGCTTACCAGGACGATGAGGAAGAGTATGGAGAGGATGAACAAGACAACACTGTGTGTGGCAGTTGTGGCGGGAGTTATGCCGCTAGTGAATTCTGGATTTGCTGTGATGTCTGCGAGAAATGGTTCCATGGCAAATGCGTGAAAGTTACCCCTGCAAGGGCGGAACACATAAAGCAGTACAAGTGCCCCTTGTGTACCCACAAAAGACCGCGTGTACTGGATACCCGGTAGGACGTACTACTTAGTGTAAAGTGCAGTTGAGTTTTTGTGCTGGGAAAAGATGGTGGCATTTGCCATTTCTTGTGGGGACAGCGGGGTCAATCGAGTTGTTCAGCTTACCATTGCAACTACCATTGTGCAGAAAATCCTAGCTTAAAAGGTCTTTTTCCCGCTCCAACAGTCTAGTCATCTCGCTCAGTCTAGCTCACAAGCTCTCATTTTGCTCCAATAGTTAAGTTCTCGGCTCTTTAGATGTTTCAAAGAGCATAGCTATGATAGCATTTTTGATAAATCAATGGGAAGATTTGTAGCCGACTCTCTAAACTCATATCTGTTAAAAAATTTCTTACTTCGAATACAATCTCATCACTTTACAGTCATAACAGATTCGGCGTTGTCTTTAGCTAGTTATTTCGTGATGGAGAATATTGCTCGATTGGCAGTACTGAGCCACTGGCAATATTACTGTCATTTGTGTTTTTTTATAGTAAATTTATACCTGTGTCCCGAGATTAGTACAGTTGTAAGACATGTTTTGGAAACAGCTTTCATTTTGATACGTTCTTCAGTGTGGCGGGTTTCGCGACTATTACTTGAAAGATTCACTGCGGAGCAAGGCGTCTGTCTGCGAGGGACGAGATAATCCACGGCAACAACTACCCATTGCATTTTGACCAAAGAAACCCCTTGAGTTAGTAGATCTCGTCCAAGGGTTCCTAATGGATTCCACAATGTGGACTACATGGACTCAAGATTTCACTGAGTCCCAGAAGCTCACCAGACCTTCTGTTAAAGAGGGACTTGCACTGTTAGTTCTAAAAGGTCAGTGGAACCACTGATGTGGCATAATAGAGGACCCGGAACTACTGATGTGGCATAGAGGACCTGAACTACTGATGTGGCTTAAAGGACCTGCATTTTAATAAGCAGCAAGTCCCAAGACATACATGTCAAGACCTTGGAGCGTCAACGAGCAGATACCCTTTTGGCCTCAAGACATACTAGTCCTTATCCTCTAACATAGGAAAGGATCTAGCCCCCGATCGTGGTGTGAACAAATCCATGAGCCTCGACAATAGCAGTCTGTGTCCACCTTCTAGTATAACAATAGAGAGTGGAGCTCAAGCAGCTTACGCTCAACCACAATGGGGCCTACATCAAATTTCATTACAAGGTCACACAAGTCATGTTATAAGTTTTCATGGACCTAAATGCTAGAAGGTGAATCCATCTTTGGTCCACTTACACATTTCCATATGTGGTAGGTCCGTATTATGAGATTTCTTCCATAGCAATGTTCTTGTAGTACAAAGACACAAAACAATGCAACACTTAAAATGACTGAAGTAATAACTTTATATCTAAGAGGGAGAGGAGAAGAGAGTAACTTACAACTTTCTTAGTTTACTCTTATTAGGTCCTCAATCTTTCCAAATTTAGAACTTAGAGGAAAGCCAGGGATAGCCGAACGCTTTGGGAGAGGGAGTGCAAGCAAGGGATGGATGGTAAGTAAAACCATGTTTGCTGGCATCATGCCTTTTACAATTAACCACTTTTCAATCCTTGTACTACCTTTTGCAATTAGCCAGTTTTCAATCCCTGTGCTATGCACGAATGAGAGAGAGAGAGAGAGAGAGAGAGAGAGGGAGAGGGGACGGGATACGAATATAATTTTACTTTTTGGACATACCATGGATGCAGTTATTGTCATTCATTAATATATAAAGACAACGTAAAAACAGCAGGCAATGCCAGCTCACAAAGTGACCCTAAACTAAAGAAGTGTGTATTATGGCAATCACCAATGTTGAATTAACACATTCTCAAATAGAGTGTCATTTAAGCGACGAGAAACGGCACATGCATATGCCGTGCATGCATGGTTGTCATCATGCAACCGCTAGTTCTATATATCAATGTAATCGTGTTCAAGCAGTATAATCATCTCTGTATTCGCCTATACATTGCCATTTCCATCTCTGCGTACGCTGTTTAAGGCTATGGCCTCCTCCTCCTCCTCCTCTAATCTTTTGAGGCCTCTAGGCCTATTTAGATGGTATCATCGAGTAATTCAAGCGATCCTATTTCAAGCCCACCCGGTCTACTGCGCCAAGCCTTCCAGTTTGCATCTTCTGAAGTGGGGAAACAAACCCAAAAGAGGCCCCTTTGAGGCTTTGAATTTTTTGCAAATTTTACTTCTGTCACACAAGAAGGAGGCCTCCTTGGCTCAGCGAACAGTCTTGCGCCCCTTTCTTTACAAGGCAACGGATGTGATCCCTCCTGTAGCAACACTGTAGATATCCCAGGCGGCCAGCCTCTCCTAGCTTGCAATAATCATGAGCGTAAAATTCAGAGAGAACTTCGCCAAACTATGCAGCACAGAACAGAAGGGCCCCCACCATTGAGGGAGACGAACTAATGAGATCATCATGGGCTCAGTTAAATGCATCTTGACATCCAGATTCCACAGAAGGGGAAAAACTAGGACGTTCAAGACAGCTCAATTTGATGAAAGTCTTTGTGTGACTTCAAATGTTCGTGAAGATGTTTCCATAGCTTGTATCAGAGTCCTCTCACAAGCTCCTGCAACCTCAGTCATTCACATGCAGCCTGCAATATATAATCTGAAGAGGGGGGGGGGAGCGGGGGGGAATATGTTCTTGTTTATCTTCAAGTTTGAGAGGGGGTTCAAGAGAAGATTGCAAGTGTTTGTGCTTGTGAAGCTGTTCAACAAATCTATCAAGGGATGAAACTCAATTTTTTGATGCACAGGTAATGCAATGTTAACACCTGCACAAACACAATTAATGCGAATGCTGGAACATATGATTGATGTGTAAACGACCATTTCCTCCTCCTCCTCCTCTAATCTTTTGAGGTAATATCTTATCCATTTATATTGGATTTTTCTTCTCTTGTTTTCCATCCCATTGGATTACTGTTCTACTTCTCTATTATTCTAACTTTTGATTTTTCTTTTCAAAATTTGGGTGAGTATATTGTTAGAGATCTTTTACACTACTTTATCAGTTGGTAAGTTGATATATTCTTAAATTTTTGGATCCTTATCAATGTTTAAATGCTGACTTATTTATTTTGGGTGTATCTTCGATACAAAGTATGGGTAATTTTAGGTTTATTTTTCTTCTTCTTCTTTTTTGGGCTTTTTTATTCTTTTTCTTCTTCATGTTCTTTTTATTCTTCATTATAACAAGAAGAAGTATCTTGAGTAGAAAAAGAAGAATGCATGTGCTATTTCAAAATTATATCTCCTCAAGGTTAGTGCATTAGTCCATTAATCCCTATAGATTTCAATCATTTATGATTTACTTGTGGTATAGAGAGACAGCTCCCCAACCCTCTTGCGTCCCATGAGAATGGCATCCCCCTTCATCCCCTCCACCAGTCTCAGCAGTCCAGAATCCGCTTTTTGCTGATGGCCCTCCCGGAGGAGGCCAGGATGGCGGCGCTCAAGAAGTTCATCACCAGAGTAGCCCACGAGATGCTAATGGAGGTCATGGCCATGCTCCAACAGGTAAGCCCTCGATTATCCTCCCCTCTGGTTATGTTCGAAGGCTTGAGCAGTCCCTTGAAGAGAAGGCCCTGATAGGCCTGTTGGCTGGTCCCAGACCCCCTGTTGAATACCTCAAAAATTGGGGATTAGGCAACAATGGAACCCAGAGGGATTTACCTTGAAGCTATTCAATGTCTCCCTACTAAGAACCACTTCTTATTTGTTTTTAAAGACCCTGCCATGGCTATGGAGGCTCTAAGTGCAATGGGTACTGAGGAACTCCCCGTTGTTGCTGTTCAAATGGAACAGGACCTTTAACCCTGAGGTTTCGGCCATGCGTAACTATCCGGTATGGGTAGAGTTCCCGAACTTACCTCTTCATCTCCATCAGCTGGTAGGCGCTATAGCAGCCAAACTTGGAAAGGTGTTAGCAGGGCGTCAGAGAGAGAATTTCTACAATCCTGCCTGGCACCCCCAGGTATTGGTAGAGATGGACATCTCCCTCCCCTCGGCTCTTCCTTCTGCCAGATATCCACATAGATGATGGGGAATCATTTGAACAACCTATAGAGTACAAGTACCTACCAAAAAGTTGCTTTTTTTGTGGCAAAACAGGCCACTTTGTTAGGGATTGCCCCAGCAACCAAGCAACCCCCAATGGCCCCAGAGAAAGAAGCTGCCTCTCCCAACGCCCCCCCCTCAGATGACACTTCCGAACCTAAGTTGAAAGGCTCCCCTAAAGCCCAAGATAACACATCTTTCGAACCCGTCTCCAAGGGGCCCCAATCGAGGAACCCCAACTCTAAGAAACAGGACAACAAAGGAAAGGTTCATGTCTCTAACTAGTTTGCAATCCTTGCTAGAATCTCTGATCGAATAGACTCTGATTCTGAGGACTCAGAAGAATTTATCCCCCTACCCAGAATGAAGTTCCTCCATCTTTTTCCCCACTGGAAGATGAGGTCAACGCCATGGATACCGAACCCTTACCTGACCTAATCAGAGACGACACTCCTATTGCAGAAGCTGCCACGACTTCGGGTAACATAGGCCCTTCCCCCATGGAGGTGCACAAAGACAACAAAAGGAACCACTCCACGGTTGCTCAAACGCCACCTAGAAGTGCAGGAGGCAAAAAAGACAAAAGGGTTGCCAAATGAGAGTTCTCTCATGGAATGTCAAGGGGCTCTCAGATCCCCTCAAAGCCAAACGGGTAGCCAGCTGGCTGAAAAATAATCCCTTTGACTGCATTGTTCTGCAACAAGAGGTTAAAACCACAGGCCCTGAGCTGGAGCACTCCTTATAGCTTGTTTCTAAGTCTCACTGCTGGATCTCTGACATCCACTACCATGGTTCGGGCGGATGTGTCATAGGTGTCCCCGTTCTATGGAAGGACATATTGGCCACTGCAAAATGAGGGCACAACTGGTGCTCGGTATCCCTCCCTCCCCCGTTCAACTCTAGACTAGTGGGAGTGTATGCAGGTGGGTCTGTTATGGATCGAATCATGCTGTGGCAAGAAATTCAAAATCTTCAAGGACCCCTTATTCTCGTTGGGAACTTCAACATGGTAGAATCCCTTGCTGACAGATTCCTTGCCAAAGAAACAACAGTAAAGGGTGCTGAACTGGTGGCTTGGGAAGCCCTCAAATCCAAACTTCACCTTTGGGACATAGGAGTAGAGGGCAACTTCACCTGGCAAAATTATGCTAAAGGAGACACAGCTAGAAAAGCCCGTCTCGATAGGTGCTACATGGACTTTAATTTGATCAACACCTTCACCAGAGTGAAAGCCAAGCCAAGATTCACCTCTTGCCTTTCGGACCACTACCCCTTAGCTATTACTCTAGATGACAAAGACTCCAAGGTTAGAAACCAGTGGTTCCATAATACTGATCCCATGCTCTTCCAGCTCCCTACAGTCAAGCAATCTATCGATGACATTTGGAAGGTAGCCTTCTCCAACTTCAAATCCCCCTCCAAGGCTTGGAGCCAAGCTGTCAAGGACAATGGATGCTCATTCAAGTCAGGAAAGAGGTTACCCTCATCAGGAAAAAAAGAAGAGACAAAATCTATGATGAGCTTGCCACCCTAGAAGCCTCTGAACCCTCTGTTTAAAGACAATCTACCATCACCGCTCTTCGTCAAAAATTAAAACAGGAAGAGGAGATCATGTTCAAGCACACCTCGGCCTTCTACAAACAGTGGTGGGCTGGAAAGGTAGACCGTCCCACCAAGGAGATGTTCAAAGCCCTACGCAAAAAGAATGATAGGGAAAGGACTCCCTTCTTCAACTCCCCTTCCCCGATCACGTCAGATGACCAAAATCTGGAATTTGTACGGATTCACTTCAGTAACCTCTTCAGCCCCCCAGAAACCCTCTCTCTGGAGATGGTAGATGCCAGAATTGAATTCCTCTCTAACAAAATCCGAGTCATCCCTGAAGATGAAGCTGAACGAGCAGAGTCTCTTCTAACCCTTTGCGATCTCTATGAATCCATTGAACAGATGAAACCAAACAAGACTCCAGGTCTTGATGGGCTACCCTTTGAATTTTTCTTGTGTTTTAAGGAGCTCGTCTCTCCTTATTTGCTGGCAGTCTGGGAAGAATCTATTAGGCACCATGCCTTGCCTTGTGCTATCAACATAGGGGTTATTAAACTCCTTCACAAGAGAGGGGCTAAGGATGATCTAGCGAACTGGAGGCCGCTCACTATGCTTAACACCGCTTACAAGATCTTCGCTACTAAGGATGATCTAGCGAACTGGAGGCCGCTCACTATGCTTAACACCGCTTACAAGATCTTCGCCAAGGCCATGTCCAATACGATTTGCATCCTTCTGATGAAATGGATATCCTCTGAACAAAAAGGGTTCATCAAGGGCAGCAAACTTGTTGAAGCAGTGATTTCTCTATGGGAAGGTTTTGAATATGCCACTGAGTCAGGGCGGAATTTTATCTTCGTCAAGATTGACTTTGACAAGGCCTACGATAGACTCGAGTGGTCCTTCATTATTCGATGCCTGGACGCCATGGGTTTTGGCCAACAAATGATTCTTTTTATTAAAACCCTTTTTGGGAATGCAAGAGCAAGAGTTGCTCTTAATGGTAAACTGTCAAGCCCTTTCAATCTAATGAGGTCGGTTCGCCAAGGTTGCCCTTTAGCTTCTCTCTTGTTCGCTGTTGCCGCAGATAGCCTCAATTGCCTCATAAGAGACAGGATACAGAGGGGTCGTATCAAGGGCATAAGACTCCCTAGGTCTGAGAAACAACAGTGTCTCTCTCAATTCACTGATGATACCGCCTTATTGGCCAGTGATGAACTTTCACTTAAGGAGTTTTGGTCAGTAATGGATTTGTTCTGTCTAGCCTCTGGGTCCAAAATCAACCACAGCAAAACATGAGTCTACACTTCCTCTTCCCTTCCTGACTGGTGGGTGACTGAATTAGGTTGCAAGATCATCCAGGAAGGACAGATCTTCAGGCTTCTTGGCATCCCCATGAGCTTTGGAGTTTTCCTCAAAAAAAGATGGGAATGGGTATGCAACAAGTTTAGAACCAAGCTACACAGATGGATAGGCTTTCAACACTCACTAGTAGGGAGAGTTTTGGTCACATCAACCACTTTCTCAATGCCTACATAATCTTCTTTTTTGGATGTTGGCGACCTACCGACAGCCACCTTTAGAGTATTTCCAAGGTCTGCAGGAATTTTCTATGGGCTGGTGACACTTTTGTCCAAAAAGCTGCCAAAGTTTCATGGGAAATATGCACTCTCCCCAAAGACCAAGGAGGATTGGGCATCAAGGACCTGAAAACTATCGCTGCTGACAAGATGGCTGTTAAGCTTCTCCTATCTGTAGTCACAAATCCCCAAGAAGAATGGGCCTCCTTGTTGCTCAGAAACCATCACAAGTTCAAACTTCACAAGTTCTCAGGTTGGGCTAACCTCCCCCTGTCAACTATTCTATTTGGAAAAGGCACTATTACCTCTCACGGCTCTAATCTTCTGCGCTCCTTGGTTCAAGCCTGGAACAAACACCGAGCTGCCCTAACAATTAACCCTCTTTCCAAACACAGCTTTAGTCTTCCCCTTGGAGACTCCATCTGGTGGCCGGCACTGAATATTCCAGGAATATCTCCTAACTACAGAAGAAGAGCCTTAACCCTTCACAAAAAGGGACTCAAGACCTGGCATTAGCTTTGGGAACCTCACGAGCAAGACTGGCTTAGCAACTTGGATCTCTCTCTGAAGTTCAAAGCTCACCCGTGTGATCTCCCTATTATTAGATCTAGGATAAGAGAGTTCCCTCCGGACCTCATCTGGACTCTACACAGATACACTGAGCTTGATATTCACGCCTTCACCTGGAAAGGTGGGCACAAACTTGAGCATCCGCCGACTTGGGACCCTCCTGACCTTTCCTCCCCCCTACATGTCACGCTGAACAGAAGATGGAAGGTTAATTACTCTGCAAAGCAATGGAACTTCAAATTTCAGTCCATCTGGGCTTCTTCCTTGGAACCCAAGAAGTTGGTTCTGATGTGGCTTATCCTTCATAAAGCCACCTGGATGGGCAAAAGGATGATTCAGGCCCAGCTAGGTGATGGCAGATGTTGCAGATGCAACGGAGAGATTGAAGACATATTCCATTTGTTTCTAGCATGTCCTGCTAATAAAAATGTATTTGCACCTTTGATTAAAGTCTTAGGTTTCTCTCCCAGCTGGAAACAGGTTCTTCTAGGTGATTTTATAGGCTATCTTAGCCTTTTCTGGAATAAAGCCAGGGGGAACTCCTCTGAATTATTTGGAGACAGAGGAACTTCATGCTGTTCGAGGGGCCTTCCTAGACGCCAAGTCTGAGAATATTCTTTTATGATGTCAACTTGCAGGCACTGAAGGTAGCAGCAGATGAGTTGGCTATCTACCGCACCAAGAAGGCTCTCCTTAGCGCCGTTGACTACCACTACTCACGATTTGTGGCCAACCGTCCCCCCAACAAAGACCCTGAGGATCGACAATGCATGAGGGATGAGTTGGAGAAGGATCTAGAAATCAATATCAGCCACCTGGAGATTGAGGAAGGCAACCAGTTTTGGGACGATCTCCAATCGGAGATTGACAACCTCCCTGCTTCTAATGGCTACTGACTGGAAAGATCACCTGGCTTTAACAGTTATAGAAGACGAAGTAACCAGCTACAAGTCCAAGAAGGCTGTCCTGAAGGAAACCGAGTTCTATCACACTCATCTGCTTGCAACAAAGCTCAATGAAGCATTCAGAGATCACTACTTGACCAGAGATGAACGGGAAAAGAGCCTGGACATTGAGATCCACCACCTGGACATTGAGATCCAGCACCTGGACCCGGATTATGGAAGGACGTTGCTTCTTGGAGAGTGTGCAGGCCGAGTTGGCTGCCCTCCCTACAGCCCCCATGAACTCTCACATGCTATTCACCCTGTTTTGTGGAAGCCCCTTGTATTCCCAGCTCCTGGCCACTTTCTCTTGTCTGCCCCTTGAGTGGTTGTATCCTGGTTGTATAGATTCACCCCTGTCTGGTACTATGGTTTCTCCCTGGATGCTCTCCATGCTCCAGCTGATGTAATTTTTGTTCTATTCTAATTCCATTCACTGCGCTTATGGAAAAAAGAAGAAGAAGAAGAAGATGAAGCATTTTCTTCTCACGCAACAAAAGTCAAAGAAGAAATGTTGACGATATAAGCATCCAATCCTATCACATAGCATCCTTGTAATCATATGCATAAAAGATGGATGATTTATGATCTTAACGTTTGGTACGATGTTTAACTGTATATCAAGTTCATTATTATAATATTAAAAATCTAAACACACAATCAAGTTCATTATTATAATATTGAAAGTCTAAACACATAATTAAATTGGATGGTAGATAGGGTCATTAAATTCATTATTACTATTATAACCATAAATAAATGTAGGTCCATCACAAAGCGATTACCAAATGAATTTGAACAAAGTGATAATTTTGAAAAGTTATCGTGCACATGAATTTGAACAAAGTGAAAAGTTATCGTGCACATGAATTTGAACAAAGTGAAAAGTTACCGTGCACATTTAAATATGTTCTAGATTCTTATGGTTGAGATTTATAAGAGCGTCTAGATCTTGTATATATAGTCACTCCAATCTTATGGGAAATTTCCATGCATAATAAGCTCCACCACTTAGGCACGTAAAAAAAAACCCACCTATGAAGAAACTTATGGGGGATGTTTGACCACTAAAATATTCCAAATTTATTAATAAAGAGGTCAAGTTATAGTGTGATTTCCAAGAGCATAAATTACATAAGATTATGAGGAGTTATGTGGTAAAAGTTAAACATGTTGATGATCATGTGAAACGTAAGAAGTAAGAATAATTCATTGAAGTGTCGTTGAAGTGCTAAAAGTGCTAAGCTTACCTAGAGAAGAGGCTAGTGTACATTAACATTCATGTAAGAAAATAAAGTATATTATAATGTAGACGATCATTCTCTATCACTCAAAAACTTGTAATTATTAATAGGCTAGGCTAAGATATTTGGCTTAAAATTTGATAAAGTTTGCGTATTTTTATTTTACATGGAGGCCTTGGAAATCTTCTTGTGTTCCTATAGATGTGCATATCACTCTCTCGGGGGGTTCACTACATGTAAACTCTCTATATCACGTGCGTTCAAGGTCTAATTTAAAAGCCCCTTATCTGCAAATTTTTCATGAATAAAACACACCCATTTTTCTATTCAATTTGTAAGCACCCCCTTTAAGTGGAACCCTTTTGTATGTAAAAAATGTGTAAAAAAGGATTTTAAAACCCCTTGTTACGCTTACATATTTATGAGTGACCACCCGACATATTTATGAGTGACCACCCGACATATCACTTCTATTGCTTCTCTATGTGGATAGAATTTGGTGCATGTTTATAGAAATACTGCCAACACCACACTGTCCCCAGAGCACACCAAATGCATGTTAGGGCTTAAAGCAAACTTTAAAGATGTCTATTGTTTTAAGCCTGCTATCTTGCAACTTCTGTTATATTCCTATATATTGATAATGAGCTAAAGTGTGTTACTGAATTGTAGGTACACATGATGAAAATGAACGAGTACATTCCATATTCTTTGGAGAGGCAGCCCCACAATGAAACAAAATACAATATGAGTGGTAAGTTGTCTACTATCTTGTCTCTTTACCACCTTATATGTCAAAACCCGTTGCCACCAAGAAGAGGTATTTCTATAATAATTTTTCCAGGCCTCTAATGAAAAAACATTTTCCTTCACTAGAAATGAAGAAGAGGTGGCATTTCAAGAAGGTAAACACCATAAAGAAGAAACATCAATGATATATGGTACCAATTAGTATCAATGATATATGGTACCAATTAGCATCAATAAAAAATGATACCAATGACAATTGGTATTTTGTGATTATGTACTAATCCATAGATTTTAAAATAATTTAAGGTTATAAGAGAGCAGGCTAATGCCCTACATTTCTTTTAAAATCGTAGTATAAAGAAGTCTCCCACGCTGCAAATTAGAAAACTCCTTCTCTACTTCAAAAATGAGGGGAGTAAATAGGATGCATGTGCTATAGATAGGAGGATCAAAGAGTATGGGAGATCCTTGAGAAGAATGTGGGGGAGAGGGTGAGCTTAAGCTCCTTGTTGCAAGCAAACTCACAACATTAGACAAGCACACAACATTAGACACGCTCCTTGCATGCAAACACACATACACACAACATTAGACAAGCACACAAGCAATAGATAAGCACACAAAAGAGATGGTTGAATTTCTTTCTATATCCCTTCTCTCTCTACAACCATAATATAAAGATAAGAATACATACTATAAGATAAAGTACTCTCCTACTAAAATATACAAAGGTTGCAGTCCATAGTGTGAATCCGATTATATGAAATGGTACTCTATGCTATAACTCTCCTACTAAAATATACAAAGGTCACGATCCATAGTGTAAACCTGATTATATGTGGACTGGTGCTATAACTATGCCATAACTTTAGTAAGCCAAAGTGGCTCTGTCACATAATGTGTAAACCTGATTATATGGGCTGGTGCTATAACTATGCCATAACTTTAGTAAAGCCAAAGTGGCTATCACATAATGTGTAAACCTGATTATACATGGGATGGTACATAACTATGCCATAACTCTAGTAAACCAAAGTGGCTGTCACATAATGTGTAAACTCGATTATATATGGGCTGGTGCATAACTATGTGCCATAACTCTAGTAAACCAAAGTGGCTATCACACAACATGTAAACTACCTTGGTGGCATATAATCCATCATCTCACCAACCATGCCAGTGGCATATGATTCATAATCTCACCAACCATGCCAATGTCATAAGTGCAGAGCTATGATCCTAGCATGTTATCTATATCTTGGTTGAGCTTGATATCTCAATAGTCTTGTTGCTATAACATAGGAAAGATTTGCTACTATAGAGGGTAAAAAAATGGAAAAAAAATCAATAAGGAAGAGGATGATGTACCTCTTGAGAATATGCTAATAAAGATGAAAAGAGGCACAAAACACAAATTGGATACAGAAAATATATTTTGATATATTATACCATTTATATGTAGTGGCTGCAAAGTCTAAAGCCCTGTGTATATTTTGTAGGTTGAAATATGTACTGAACAGGTTTTACTATAAACAATTGTTAACTCTTTTTAGTACACTCGAAATCTCCACCTCTAGTGTAAGTTGTATTCACATTATGCATTGACTATGGGCCATTGATCTATCAAAGCCACCCACATCCACAAGCCTTGTATATAGGGGTAGAGATAGGAATTGGACACCCACTTAATTTAGATAGTTGGGTAAAGCTCTTATATATATATATATATATATATACAACTTTTAATAATGCAAATAGGAAAATTTTATCATTTCTCAACAAATGTAAAGCTGTCTTCTTAAACAAGAGGGATTGACACACCTCTTGGCCTCTTTAGCCTTTTCATAGGGACTTCCATGATCCAAGATAAGTAGTCTAACCACTAGCACTATGGTTCTTTTACTAGAGAGCAAGAAGGTTCTTGACATGAACAAATGGTGTACCACTACTAGGGATCAAAATAGTCTTCAACGAGGTAAGGAAGTTTCTACTCAAAAACCTACTATTCTTTCACTCTATCTTGTCCTTGGATGCAAATCCTTGATAGATTGTTGAGAGAAATGTGTTCTAGTATAGGATTAGAGTTGTATTGTTTGATTGTGTGTGCTATTGGTATGATTAGAAGTAGATTTATGTGATTAGAATAGATTTTTCTTCTAACCTTAACCTCTTTTATGTTTTATTTTGCTTAATTTGTTTAATTATTTATCTCATGGGAGTGGTGGAATGAAGAGCAAGCTCTCGTGGGTTTGATTGAGGTAAGCTATCTCTCCACTTGATGTGGTTGATTTCATCTAACTATGAGCACTAGCCTTAAATTAATTAAGACATTAGTATACATAAGCATTTTTGTATCTTTTACCAAGATTAGCCTAATCAAGGTAGTAATCTTAGTTGTTATTATTTTTTGTTCAATTGAGTTAAAAAACATGATATTAGAGTGCTGCAAAGCAACACAATCATGTCAAAAAAACCTAAAACATTATTAAAAATCCTAAAAATCCTAAAATTGTGCATTCTGTTCTTTGAAAATTTTGACTCATTGACTTTGCATCCAGATTGCTGAAAAATAATTAATGTGGGGTTGTTGTGATAAATGATCTTCATTGCCACACACTTGAGCATAGAGAATGGAGGGCTACCAAGGTACCTATCAAATATTCTCTTGTTAGAGGGTATAAAGCTAAGTAAACAGTACATGAAAAGTACATAGAAACCGGTGCCAACTACCATCACAGATATACTTCTTGGATCATCGACCTAGAATCCAAATCGCGGACCCAATCTGAATTCAGTTATGATCATCGCCAATCTTGTTTTATCATAAGAGTCCCAATCGTGGATTTGATATCCAGATTGTTGACATCCATATTGTTTATTTACAATTGTCAAACTAATATTCGGATCACTTATGGTCCAGATCGCCTAGAGTTGGATCACATGCATTTCACATTATATATATTTTGATCGTGTGGTTCCCATCTCAAATTACTAACATCCATCGTTGTCAGGGCAACGCGACCCAATCTTAAGATCGTCAAAATATTCAAATAGATGGATTTTAAGATCGTGCTTGTTCAGATTGTTGCATGTTTAGATCATGTGACTTTCACATCATCCATCTGTCATCCGGATTATCGATGTGACTGGATTCTGGAAAGTGCAAAAAGCTGAAAAGAAAACAAAAAGAATTCATAATTACATTGTGCATATGCATTATGTATGTTTTTCCTTTCCCTTTTAAGTTTATTGTTTTCTTGTCAAAAATCTTAAAAGACACAAAAACCTTATAAAAAGACCATTAAAAAATCCATAAAAACTCAAAACCATAAAACTATCATAAAAGGAATTTTTATACTATGGCTTATTCTTAGCCTCACAAGAACTCTACCATTTTTCAACCATCATGAACAGCCATACACAAAAATATACCACCACACTTATATAACTGGATACACATAGGTAAGACCTTGATTCCTTAATAGAGAATGAGACAAGAAACATGTTGAAGAAGTTTCAAATAGATCTTTACATTAAGTGGGTATGTTTTCTTTGGGATAAAGTTGAAGCTTTTGGGAAAGTTCAAAATATGGCATAACTTAGTAGAGAGTGAGACAAGAAAGAAGAAGTTTCAAACAAATCAAGGAGCAGAATTCACATCAAGTGAGTACAATGGCTATTGCAAGGAGTACGAGATTAAGAAAGATTTGATAGTTACTCATACTCTACAACAAAATGGTGTTACAAAGAGTAAAAATCACACAGTTAGTGGAGATGGCATGGAGTATGCTCAAAGGTAAAGGATTACTAATTCTTTTTAGGCCGAGGCAGTTAACACTGTAATGCATATCATTAACAAGAGTTACATAAAGGTAGTGAAGGGCATGATACCTCAAGAAGTTTATTCAAGTAAGAAACCCTCATTTGTATTTTTCAAGACATTTGGCTGTGACTGTTTTATGCATGTTCCAAATTCATATAAACCAAGTCATTAGGGGGCATTTGGACATATTTTGTGCCTTTTTTAATGAAAGTAATTAGCAAAACGGACCAATATGAATAGAGGATTATGCACATTTGGTCTCCTTTGAATATAGGGAGGGATACTAGGCTATAGGGAGGGATACTAGGCTATAGGGAGGGGGACCAGGCTTTCAGTACTAATAATTACACTTGTCCCTTTAAAAAAGTAGGGGGTTTAGGGTAGGTATGGTCCCACCATTTTTCGTGGCTCAAAAAATCCTTAAAATTTTAAAATTTTTGAGATCCCCCCAAAACTCACATTTCCCCCCAAAAACCCATCTCAAATTTCATTGTAATCAAAAATTTCATTTTCAAGTCCGCTTTCCCTTTTGAACATCCAAATTAAACTCTTCCTCCCTTTTTCTTCCATCTCTATCTTATTTGCCCAACCCTAATGAAACCATCAAAGCCCAAAGCCCTAAACTTTCTCCTCCATCTTAATCTCCCTCCCTTCTCGGAGCTCCATCTCTTTCATCTTCAAGGCTCCCGTAAAACCCTAGTCTGCACATCTCTTTCCTTTTTACTCTAAACATAACCTTTCTACTCTAGCTTCCAAGAAGATATGGCTGTACCAAGAAGACCAAAAGACGAAATTGAGGAGATATCCTTGCAGCACAACAAGAAGGACGATGATGGTGCTTGGGTGTGGGAGAGGCATTTCGTAAGAGCGCTTGGGTTTATCTATAGCCTGCTGCAATCGGGCCTCACTGAGTACTGGAGCACCATTCGAAAGGTCGTTTACAAGGCTTCAAGATGGCAAGCAATGGAAAACTAGCGGCCACGGTACAACATGTTTACACAGCACGAGATATCCATCTTCGCCAACAAACTCAATTTCCATACAATTGTAAGTATCAAGTAGGGGCATGTGAGATTTTTTGACAAAGATGTTTCAATCTAAGTCAACTTATTTCTTGTTAGCAAATATTTTTCCTTCAAACATGGTAGAGGAGCAGCCATTGGAAAGCCTTACCAGAACATTTCACGCATTGCATGCAGACATTGGTCAGGCAATGTTTTCTTGTAAAACAAGTGCAGAACTTCTTAAGGAAAAGGTCTTCTTTTACCGGCACTCCTATTTGGTGCCAAAGCAGGACGGTGGGTTTGGTAAGCTACAGATAATCACATCTCCACCCCTATCTTCTATAGAATGGCCAATTCCAGATGCTTGGACTGTAATGGTCTTGAAATCAAAGATGCTTTGTGATATACAAGGGTCTTTGAAGTTTGCAAAGCCCTCTCGATCTGTGAGTCTTAGTTGGGTATGCCCAATACATCTTTTTGCCAAGATGTTCAATCAATTTTGTTTCTCACAAACACCTACCATGTTTGTGTGCAACAAGAAGGTATTAGGTGATGACATGGTAGCCTTGCTCAGAGACCAATGGAGGACTATAGAAGGGATACATAAGGATGACACATTCAAGTGCAATATAGTAGAATCTAGTGTCTCGTTTTCGGTATCTCAAAGCTCATGCCACACTACACATACGCTTCTATTATGAGCGGTGGATGAAAAAGAATAGTTGTTGGGTCCCAATGCAAGCAGAGATGAACAAGTTGTTTTGCCTCTTGATATATGCGTTCGATTGCCCCCAGTGGTACAGTGGAAGTTGTAGGTGCAAGTAGACATTGGAGCCTCCTAAATATTAGAGAGCACCTCAATATCGTGGGAGGTGAGGATATTAGCAGAGCGCAATTCAAGGTGAACAATAGGAAGATTCAAAAACGAAAAGAGCGAAAGACCTTGGAAGATCCCGATTGGGATGCTGATGGTATATCGCTCAATTAATGGGGATTTTGAATTTTGTGAATTTTGAAGCTACTTCAAGTATGTTAATTTTGTAAAGTCCTTGCCCTAAAAAAAGTCTACTAGCAATGATTTTTTGTCTTATAACAACTATGAATTTAGATTTTTATATTAAAGTTATAACTCAATAAATTTACTCTAAAGCTGTCTTGTATGCGCACAATAATGGCCAGCTCAGTGTAGGTACTAGGGTTTCTATTCCAAAATGGTTTAGTGGCACACAGATTTACAGCACATGGTTTTTTTATGTTGATGGTTTCGGAGTCCATCCAAAACAGTATATAAAGACCAGTCCATAAGGGAATTGAGAACATAATATCTTACAACTTATAAGCTCTATACAAAAGCCACCCATGGATGTAAATTCTTCTAATGAGAGGACTGTTCCTAGCAAGGTTGCTAGGCCAGCTATTTTAGCTGTTTCTTCTGATGATGAGATGACTCCTATTCCTCTATTGGGGATACAGATGACCAACCTATCCAGATATCTAAAAGCTTCAAAAAAGACCTGGAAGATGTAGACAAACTGATAGATGAAGCCAAAGAGGTGCATCAAAGAATTCTTCAGATGAACAACCCAGAGAAGAGGACGGAGCAAAAATCTATCGTGCAAATTAGAAAGGTCTTAAATCGATGGACTTAGGCCCAATAGAAGTCATTGTAAGACTTCTATTGAACTGTTGTATCTTAGCAATGACTAATGTGATGAAAAATTTCTACATGGACATGTGTCTACTCTACAAAGTACTCATAAAACGATTTTGAAGCAAACATCTTTAAAATTCAGTTTTAACCAAAGATAAGTTATGAGAATAAAAATTCTCAACAATCTATTTTATTATGGCAAAGCACAATACTCACAAAATACAATAATGAGTAGGGCTCAATAAAAATATAGAATGTTTATACAAATATGAGCCAAGCTCAATAAAAATATAGAATGTTTATACAAATATGAGCCAAGCTCAATAAAAATATAGAATGTTTATACAAATATGAGCCGAGCTCGATAAAAATACAGAATCTTTACAACATTGTCTCTAGACATACAAAATGCCTCTAAGCGATTTCGGGCTCTCTGTAGCCTCAGCCTTGGCCTCCTCCTTTAACTCAGCCTTGGCCTCCTCCTTTGACTCATCCTTGGCCTCCTCCTCTGACTTAGCCTTCGGCTTGGCCTCCTCCTTTGACTCATCCTTGGCCTCCTCCTCTGACTTAGCCTTGGCCTCCTCCTTTAACTCAGCCTTGGCCTCCTCCTTTGACTCATCCTTGGCCTCCTCCTCTGACTTAGCCTTCGGCTTCTTGGCCTCCTCCTTTGTCTCCTTTGTTGGCACCTTGCCTGCATTGTCCTTGCCCTTGCCTGCAAATGGAAGCTTCCTCTTTGCCTTGCCCTTGCTTCCCTTCTCAGGGACTCCTTGTTTAAAGCTAAAATGCTTAATAGGGGAATGAAACGGCATCTTTTTTCTCTTCTTTGATGCACTAGTGCCAGCAAAACTGGTGGAAGTGGCGACTCAGGGTCTTCAAGCGTAAATGCATTATTGAGGATAATGTTTATTGCCTTGGCCCGCACACTCCACAACCAGAATTCGCGTCTGAGAGAACAAACTACACAACAACATAAAAGTCAATTAGAATAATGTGGGATCTCTCATGAAATGAACATAGAGAAATTATATTACAGTGACACAAGAAACTTACACAGCTATCAAAATTAGTGTACTTTGGAAAGGAGGAACTTCCAAAAATTTGCGACTATGTGCCAGATACAAGAGTGCGAATCCTTTTGCATAGGAACGGGTTGGTTGAGAAATTTCCACTCTATATCCTTTTTCAAGTCAGGACATAGAGTTTCAATCAATGCAATCGCCCTCTTACATGCCCTACAATCAACGATATAAAGAATGACTTACAATCAACAATTAGGAAGCAAGAAGGAAACGATATAAAGTATAATGACTTACAATTTAGACTGTCCGTGCATTCCGAGAAGGCTATTCATAAAAATTATCTAGCATTTCACCACATTTATTAAATAAGCAGACCAGTGCCCTATGAAATTGAGAAAGTAAACAAAAAATATAAGAAACCTAACACAGGCAACTCATAACTTAAATTCCATCAACAGCTTGAAATCTAAAGAAAATACATACTTCTCTATATATGGCAACACAACAAAGTAGGTACCCGGACTAACTCCCTAGAAATAAAGAGCAAGGTCCTCGTCAGCAGCAGACCTCGACGGGTCAATCAGGATAATTGATACCAAAGGATCACAAATATATACTTGCTTTGCCTAGTATGGCAAAAGCTCTTTCAATAGTACCCTACAGATTGAATTAAAAACATTAGGAAAGGGAAAAAGAAATCAAAATAAGAAAGCATTCAAAAAAAGGCGAAGAGTACACACCTTAAACAAGTAAGCACAATACTATCATTGATCTCTCTATTCTTTTCAACGAGCATATAAACATATGTTGGAGTGATATGGAGGTACTCCTCCTGCTCTCAGTGCTGTACGAGACATTGCATATAATCTGATCAGGCACCGCCTTAAGTCTGTCGTTATTTTCTCCCTCTAACTTTAAAAGGTTTTCTCCCAAATCATCCCTATTGACATTCTCTTCTAATGTCTCCAAATCCACCCCCTTTACAAGCCTCTTAAGCCCTTGTGGACTTGTTGTTGTCACCTCTTTAATAACCACCTTGTCAGAAGCCCTGTTCCTCTTCAAACCAGGAGGAATGGAGAGGATTTCTGCTGCCTTCCTATCCCTGAATGGTAGAGGTCGCATGAAGTTATCATACCTATACCTAACTCTGCTTACTAATGTCATGTCCTTGTATGTGACCCTCCTGGCATGGGCAGCACAAATGTTACTATCATTTAATAAGTCTATAAGGAAGTCCTTGCATGACTCTTAAAGACATGCGACGACGCTACTCTGCCATTTAAAGTAACCTTTCCACTTTATTCTGTCACTTATGGATGTGACAATCCTCAAGAAAGGAGCTTTGGAGATGAGGAGATTGACAGTTGCCTGTGCCTTCCTTATCTCTGCAAACATTTTTCTTTGCCTTTGCAAAGTGACCCTGGCCTTTAAAATGTTCCTTCTGGTGCTGGGTTTGACATCAGGAAGCATAGGTTCACTTAAGACGTCCTTTGGAATTTTCTCTGGGATATCTGGAATCGGAACTGGATTTGGCGCTAGATCGGGCTCTGGCACTGAAACTCTCTTGACGGTTTGTTTTGTGTGCGCCATTATAGCACTAGAAAAGAGAAGGCAGGGTAATTAGCCAAGTCACACGACCACCATCCACCCCGCGCAATAAGGGGAATCCAAATCTGGACCAACGTTCTTTTCGCATGGTGAACAAAACAAGAACTTATAAATAAAATTTTCAGACCCATCCACGGAGCGATATTTCAATTCGAAAACATGGAGAATAGATATATCGCACGGTTGAACAAAACAAGAACTTATCTACTATAAAATTTTCAGACTGGTCCACGGAGCGATATTTCAATTTGAAAACATGGAGAATAGATATATCACACCATGAACGAAATCTCTTATCAATAAAATTCACCCAACTGTCCACGGAGCAATATGTGAATTCGATTTCACATGGAGAATAGCCATATCGCACCGTGAACGAAATCAACGAAAGAAAAGAAGAAGAGAGAAAAACATATAGGCGCTTGAAACAAGGGATGGGATGGATTGATTCAGCGAGCTCCACGAGCAAAGTGTGGAGAAACACAATCGAAAAAAATCGTGAAAAAAACCGTGGAAAAGAAAATATTCCTCCTTTTTATAGAGCAAAACACAATCATGCGTTGACTGCATCAGCCCTACACGTGGCAATTCGTGAATCGACGATGACGTAAGTCCTTCAACACATGGCATTCGATCCTCAATCATGTGACATCAGCCCTATTATTTGACCTATATAAAGATGGTGCGAGTTTTTTTTTTGCTTTTCTCTGCGCTCGAAATTTTCTCGCTTTCCATATCGTCCACGGTGCGAGTCATTCAAGGCCATACCATCCACAGTGCGATAGGTGCATTCTGGCGTCGTTGCTTTCCCCTTATCGCACGGTGAACGGATTCCACCCAGACATTTCATTTAAGGTTGGTCACTAAATCGAGGTTACATACTACAATGTCTTTTTGAGTAAGCTAGTCGTATTTTTTGATCAATGGGTAATCGATGGAATTATCAATGGAACTGGGGTTTCGAACCGGGGGAAGTGGTAGAATATCTTATTATTCATTTGGATTAATTACTGGAATTATCCCACTACTATTACTAACAGTTGTCGCTTCTCCAGTTACTTAAGAAAGGCTCCAATTCATGTTCATTTGAAAGATCCCAGTCCCCACCGTGCAACGAATTCAGGGGTGCTAGCAGTGGAAGTAGCACTTCTTGTGTAGGGTAGGTCCCTCACTCGGGGCCTTGCCCATGGATATCCAGACAAGAGACTAATCCATCGGTTCTTCCAAAACCAAACCCGGAAAGACTTCCCTTGGCTGAAAAGTACGGGCGATTCCTCCAGGATAATTTTTCTCTAACATAGTCAAAAGCCTGAACTAACTGAGCTGATCCGATCGAACTCGTAAGTCCCATAGTTAGATCAGGGAAAAGATTGCACTTGGATCATAGAGACCAACGCTTTTTTCCTCATTTTGAGAGTCACAATCGTGATTCTTTTCCATAGAACAATTTTTGTCCGGGATTTACTTCATCTATCGTAACATAACAGAATTGAGTCTCAATTTAGGGATCCATCAGTCTTGCTTAACCCCATCCAGCAGTCCCATGTGTTAGCCAACCGTCCAACCACTATAGTGATGGGATCCAATTAGGAATTTGGTTAGGTTTTGTCCCGGGTACCAAGGAAAAGAGTTCCCAGGCCCCCTAGCCGGAGATTCATGCAAATTTAATGCCAGTCACACCACTTACACACCCAATATGAAATTGCCTATTTCAGAGATTCAGCTATCTTTAAAACAGTCATTTAATTAAACCATTGTGTCACTGATCATAATCCTCAAAAATCTCCAGTTGAATCCTTATTTCCAATCATTCCTTCATCGGCGTACCTATGGCATCATTGGCAAACCAGAATGCTCACCACCGATAGTTCCTAGCTCATAGTAACCGGTAATATATTCACATATCAAAAATAGAATCTCCGTTGAAGATCAGCAAGATCAACCAACGGATCCATATAAAAGAGCCATGGACTCATCCATTGAGGACCAACAAGGTCAATCAACCAGATCCATGCCCGAATTCAGAAAACAACTCTTACTCCTTGTTCCAAACACGCGTGGGTATCGTCGCAGGCGACCCAGAGCCCAAGCACCGTATGGTCAGCACCCTCTAGGATCCTTCGCAGGTGACCTAGCGCTTCACTCATAGGCCGCTTCCTTGGTCCCTTATCCACCGTATCAGAAGCTCACCATTTTAATCGAACAACCAAGGCTGGTCAAGACCTCGGCCAACCTTGCTACGTGAGACGTCCTCCATCGACTCTCCGTCACAGCTGTTGCAACTTTATCAGATTAGGTCTCCATGACCTCATTCACAAGACGATCAAAATGCTTCTCCAGCATTCTTGACATAAAACATTCATTTAAAAACAGTTCAAAAATACAGTTTCTATAATGAACTCTCGTCTTTCCACATTGCTTCACATCAACCCACATTATTTAATTCCACAACCATTTCATAAGTATTCTTATTCTCATCCAATCACATCATTTTCATCTCATCACATCTTTCCTCAATTTATCCTCATCCACTCGCATCTACCCATATCCACATCTCATCACATCACATTCATTCACATCTCATCACATCACATTCATTCACATCTCATCCATTCACATCCTCATTCACATCTCATCCATTCACATCTCATCCACTCAGACCACATCACATCTCATTCATTTTACCTCACATCTCATTCATTCACATCCTCATTCACATCACATTACATCTCATCCATTCACTCACATCATCGACAACATCACATCCTTTCACATACACATCCACATCCATGACTTGCCTTCCAAGCACACGAAATCTGCAACAAATCCGGGCTCTAAACATGCGAAATATACGCATTGGGCTCAGCCCATAGCCATAAAAGCTGCAAGAAAGACTCTCAAGCATACACACACTCACACACCTCATCTCTCTCCTTCTCTCTCTAGAATGGCCATAGCCACACACACACAAGTAGAAAGCCTAGCCTATGCTATGGCACGCAGAAAATAAACATGCATATCATCCTCACTATCTTCATCATCCTCACTCTCCATTAGATCTTACAATGCAGCACAAGAGAGACAAGAAACAAGAAAGAGAGAGAGAGTTGTGCCAAGGGAAGAGAGAAAAAATGAGTCGTGCCAAAGAAAGATATAGGAAGGGAGAAGTTGTAACCAACTTTCCAACTTGGTGACGAAATCGGAGGCTATCAATCCATTCTTCCACATACACATCCACATCCATTCTTTCACATACACATACACATCCACATCCATTCCTTCACATACACATCCACATCCATTCTTCCACATACACATCCACATCCATTCCTTCACATACACATCCACATCCATTCTTCCACATACACATCCACATCCATTCTTCCACACATACACATCCACATCCATTCTTTCACATACACATCCACATCCAGTCTTCCACATACACATCCACATCCATTCTTCCACATACACATCCACATCCACATCCATTCTTCCACATACACATCCACATCCATTCTTTCACATGCTATTCCCATTTAGTAGCTTTTTCTAGTTTGATTCCGATAATGGGACTTTTTCTAAATTTCTACCAATTGCTTGGCCTAATTAAAGGTTCCTTTTCTCGAACGACTATTTCTATATTCCTTCTCAATTCCTCAATTGAATTATAATCAATATTACTCTTTTGAATAAAATAATTCATGGGATTTACAGAAATAAATTCTACCCATATTTTCACTTTTGATAAATAATCATAAATTGAATTATACTAAAAGTCAAATCCCTCTTTAGAAAATAAAAGATCTTGTTTCTACCTGTTTTGGCCTAGAGAGAGAAAATCTTCTAGAGAGGTGATTCAGTTTTAAATATTTTTGGATAGAAAAATATCTCATCTTATTAAAATAAATTCCCCCGAAACACAAGGTGCATTAGAAATAAATTATAATCTGTTTAAAAGGCCTTATCCTAAGGGTCCAGATTTTCTCAAAATTTTATATTAAGGTTCCTATGGACCAATAAGATTAATCCAAATGTAGGGAGGAGGTAAATTGAAGAAATAAAAAAAATCCCTCCAAAAATGAGTAAATACTCACATAAGAGAAAGAGTGGACTAAGGACCAAAGGAAATACTAAAAAAATGAATTTTTTTAGTAAGATGAAGATGAAGAGTGGACTAAGGACCAAAGGAAATACTAAAAAAATGAAATTTTGACACCTCTCACAGAGTGGGGATTCCCCCTCATGAAGTAGGCGCCTTTTTTCCATCATTGCTTTTGAATTTTAAATCAATAAAACTGGATCCAAAAAGTGAACTAAACTGACCCAAAAATGGTCAAAAATTAGCCAAACTGATCTGAAAAATTCTAGAATCAGTTTGCTTGGTTAGAAGCTCATTTTTTCCTATAAATAGAAGCCTCCCCCTTTGTAGAAGCTTAATAGTGTTTTATGCACTGTTACTCTACTCCTCCTCCCCCCTGCCTCCCCTCCCAGAGCCAAAAACAATGAATTTATTGATAATTCATTAGTTAATGACCATTTCCTCTTCAAAAGAATTGGTGGCCACTCTTGTTGCAAACAAGAGTAGATCCCTCAAACCATCAAGCCAAAGGAAAGCTCACAAAAATTCATGTAAGCCAGAAATCCTACTTTTTCTTTATTCCATTTAATGGTTTTCTAATTTTTATTTTCTTTAAAATAAAAAATGATGTTATGCCTTGTTGGAAAGGCTTTCCCCCTCTCTTCATTCTTGAATTCAGCCTTTCTTTATCCTAGATATGTAATCAAATTCTTAGAATTAAACTTTTCATATTGTTTTTCTTTAAAAAGTGGAATTTGATTAGTTTAGAATGCTTTAAACCATTTGGGATAATTTCTAAGTAACTTGAGAATGAAAAAAAATTGAAAAAGGATAATTTTGCCATAACCTCCTTTGTATGGTGTTATTTTCATTCTATGCATAGAAAAATGTTGCCATATATATATAGGCAGTGATGTGTGTGAACACACTTAGGACCGTTGGGACACTTTTTCCCTCTTTAGGAGGTTTTTTCCCCCGGCTTGTATATACGCCCATCCTTCTAGGGCTAACTTATCTTTTGTACATTGACACAATCTAATACATTATGTGTTGTGTGCATTCTTGCTTCTTCTTCTCCAAGCTTTGTGTGCTTTCTTGCAACCCTAATTCCAACAATTGGTATCAGAGCAGGCATCGGCTCCCAGGGCTATGCCGCCAGCACCCTCCGACTCACGTTCTCCGATTGAGGTGAGCTTTCACGAGCGCTTCCAGGTCCCTATACTCTGCAAATAGGCCCATAGGACTTTGCGTTATCAAAAATCGCATTTGAGGTCATTTCGGGCTCCGTTTTTGCATTGCAAGTTCTGCACAGGTGTTTTCGTCATTTTCTGTAGAAATTTCGACAGTGTAGTTTTCTGTAAAACAGGCATACGTATTCTATTGTGGACTATGCTACATAGTACGAGTTGTTTTCTATTCAGTCTTTGCTTCATTACAGGCAGCTTTTGCATTAGTTTCAGTCAGTGGCCATGGCTGATAACAGCAATGATGTATTTCGCATGCTGTCTGCTGAAGACAAACTGGTAGTTTCTAATGAAAAGGTAGTTTCAGATGCAAAACTATGGCATGCTCGTTTTGGTCATCTGAACTTTGCTAGTTTGCTGCGTTTGCAGAAATTTGATATGGTTGCTGCATTGCCCCCTCTTGAGGCACCATTGAAACATGTTTGTGAAGGCTGTATTTTGGGCAAAATGCAGCGTTCTGCGTTTCCAAAGGATGGTTCTGTGCGGGCCACTCGCAAATTGTAACTTGTACATAGTGATGTATGTGGGCCTATGCAAACTCCGTCATTTGGTAAACACTTGTACTTCATGACTTTCATTGATGATTACTCAAGGCATGCATGGGTATATCCCCACTGAAGGCAAAGTCCGAAGTGTTTTTGTGCTTCAAACAGTTTTTTCTTATGGTTGAAAATGTATCCAATTGTACTGTGGGCACCCTCCGTTCTGATCGAGGGAGGGAGTACTTGTCTAAAGAGTTAGATGCATTTCTGGCAAGTCGTGGGATAAATACCAATGTACAGTGCCGTATACCCCTCAGCAAAATGGTGTTGCTGAGAGGAAAAACAGGTCACTTATGGAGATGGCACGATGTATGGTCAAGAGCCAAGCTTTGCCACATGCGTTTTGGCTTGAGGCTGTCGTGTGTGCTGCATATGTACTCAACAGGTGTCCCACTAAGGCCTTGCAGTCTATTACTCCATACGAAGCTTGGCATGGCAGAAAGCCTTCTATTGGTCACTTGCGTGTCTTTGGTTGCTTGGCCTATGCTTTAGTGCCTGTGCAACAACGCAGAAAATTGGATGATAAGGTTGTCAAATGCATTTTTGTTGGCTATAGTGCTGAGAGCAAGGGTTACAGATTGTATCATCTGCAGTCAAAGCGTATCTTGATTAGTCGAGATGATGTTTTTGTGGAAGATGTTGTGCAGCCTTTGTTATCATGTACCAAAGAGACAGGTGTGAGCTCACGGGATGTATTTGATACATTGTTGCCTCTGTTTACATGTGGGAATTCAAATGTAAGTCCTAATGAGGCAAATATTCAGCCTATGCAGATTTCAAACGACATCATAGATCAGCCTATTTCTGATGCAGATTTATAGGATGCAATTTCTGAGGATAGGGCTGAAAATGAGCAGGCTAGAGGTATGCCTAAATGGCTGGTGCAAACCTTGCGTGATAGTAAAATTGATGCACCTATATCTAGTCGTACTCGTTCAGGTTTTCAGCATGCCTCTTATGCATCAGATTGTTATGCTTTGGCTGTGTCTAGTATGTGTGAAGAGGAAGAACCTCTTTCATTTAATGAGGCACAAAAATCAAAAAATTGGTTGGCTGCAATGCAAAGTGAATATGATGCTATAATGAAGAATGGTACATGGTCTTTGTATGATTTGCCTATTGGTAAAAAGGCCATTGGATGTAAGTGGGTTTTTAAGTTGAAACGAAAGCCAGATGGCAGTGTTGATCGCTATAAAGCTAGACTTGTTGCAAAGGGTTATGCTCAAGAAAAGGGCATTGATTTTGATGAGACCTTTGCTTCCACTTGTCGTATGACTACCATTCGTAGCATTTGTGCATTGGCAGCTCATAATGGTTGGAATGTACATCAGCTGGACATAAAGACTGCGTTCTTGAATGAAGATTTGCATGAGGAGATGTATGTATCGCAGCCTCGTGGTTTTGTTCAAAGAGGGCAAGAAAACAAAGTGCGCAAGTTGAAAAAGGCTTTATATGGTTTAAAGCAAGCTCCACGAGCTTGGTATGAAAAGATACATGCATGTTTGACTGCACATGGTTTTCAGAATAGTCCAACAGAAAGCACTTTGTATGTTAAACGTGTGGATGATGTACATCTAATCATTGCTCTCTATGTCGATGACATGCTACTCACAGGACCAAATGAGAGTCATATTGCTGATTTTAAGGCTGATTTGAATGCTGATTTTAAGGCTGATTTGAATGCCTCTTTTGAAATGTCAGATTTGGGACATTTGCATCATTATTTGGGGATACAATTTAAGCAGTGTGATGGAGGTATTGCTTTGTGTCAGACAAAGTATATTGAGACATTGTTGCGGAGATTTGGCCTTGAAGACTGCAAGCCTATTGCTACTCCAATGGAGACAGGTTTGAAGTTGAGTGTTCATGATGCTGGAGATCACTTTGATGTCACACTCTATCAGACAGCTGTTGGTTGCCTCATTTATGTATGCATTACGAGGCCGGACATTCAGTTTGCAGTCTCACAGGTGAGCAGGTTTATGCATAGCCCAGAGTCTCATCATTGGAAGGCAGTTAAATGCATCTTTCGCTACTTGAATGGTACCATACATCTTGGGTTGTTTTATCCCAAGGGGGGATCGTTGCCGCCAGATTTACATGCTTTTTCGGACTCAGATTGGGCTGGTTGCTATGACACAAGAGTGTCCACAAGTGGTTTTTGTTTCATGCTCGGTAGCTCATGCATATCTTGGTTGAGCAAGAAGCAACCTACTGTGGCCACTTCTAGTTGTGAAGCTGAGTACAGGGTAGCTTTCACAGCTATGGTTGAGTGTGTGTGGCTTAGACGGCTTATGGCTGACTTGGGTGTTGGACAGGAGTCTGCCACCTCTATCTTCACTGACAGTCAAAGTGCATTGGCAGTTGCGAGAAACCCAGTTTTTCATGCTCGCACAAAGCACATTGAGGTGCACTCTCAGCAAGAGAGATCAGCTTGGCCTATGTGCCAACACAGGACAACCTCGCCGATCTTTTCACAAAGGCGCTTCCTCGTGAGAAGTTTGAAGCTTTCCGCAAAGCTTTGTGGGCTTGCTCCCCTTTGTGGACTGATCTACTTCGGGCATGGCACTCCCCTATACATGAGTGCCAGCTCTCGTTCACACCATCACTCCCAGGGGGGATTTGTTGCCATATATATAAAGGCAGTGATGTGTGTGAACAGACTTAGGACCGTCGGGGCACTTTTTCCCTCTTTAGGAGGTTTTTTCCCCCGGCTTGTATATACGCCCATCCTTCTAGGGCTAACTTATCTTTTGTACATTGACACAATCTAATACATTATGTGTTGTGTGCATTCTTGCTTCTTCTTCTCCAAGCTTTGTGTGCTTTCCTGCAATCCTAATTCTAACAAAAAATGCATATTAAAAATATTTTTATTATAAAAGTGTTATTTTCATTAGAATTAATTTCTATGCATAGAAAGATGTATATTGAAAAGTTTTTTTTATTCTAAAAGTGTTACTTTCATCAAAATTGATTTTTATGCATAAATAGATGCATAAAAGATTTTTTTTAATTATAAAAGTGTTACTTTCATCAAAATTGATTTTTATGCATAAATAGATGCATAAAAGAATTTTTTATTATTATAAAAGTGTTACTTTCATTAAAATTGATTTTTATGCATAAATAGGTGCATAAAAGATTTTTTTATTATTATAAAAGTGTTACTTTCATCAAAATTGATTTTTCTGCATAAATAGATGCATAAAAGGATTTTCTTTTATATAAAAGTGTTATTTCCATAGAAGTTGGATTTTATGCATAAATAGATGCATACAGAATTTTTATATCAAAATAAGAGCTCTCTTTAATCCTATGTTTAAATCTCATGAATATTGGTAAATGAATAAGTAAATACTCTTTAATCCTATGTTTAAATCTCATGAATATTGGTAAATGAATAAGTAAATACTCTATGAGAGAAAATTCTACCGTTTCATATTCTGTAGGATGATAATGAGAAAACTCAGAAAAACTATCGAAGTCAAAATTTTAGATAAATGATTAATTTATTCCTCATAGGAATTTGTGATTAGTTTTGAATTCAGTTAAGCAAATACTCAATGAATGAAATTTAGTAAAGTAGTAATTGAAATATTATCCTTCGAGAAAGATAGTTCATGGAGATTCCAGACTCAAACCCTGAATCGGACTATGACCAAGACATAACTCCTTCATCAGTTTCAAGAAAAGACGATGTAACCAGTTCAGAAAAATTCACTCAAATCACTCACCGAATCTGAAATCAAGTTAAGACCCTTTGATTCGGATCTGAGGATCAAGGTTACAGAATTCAAGAAATTTTGTTGGAATTTAGACTTGCGATCTAGAAGTATTGGGATACGGATTTAAGATATACTCATTATATTCAAAAGAAAATCAAAACTGAAAAACTTGCATAGAAACCCTGTTTTCTTAAAGGACTGTCTTGCGCCAGAATGCTAGAGGGACCATTTGGTATATATTAACTTTGCGGATCATTCACTGTCTTATTGGACATCCTTCACTCCATCTTCATTGTCACTCAGACCTTGATGGCATTCATTATTCCGTCTTACACATGTTGATGTATTCTCTTTATGTGAAGAGGTTTCGCTTATCTTGCATGTCTCTATTTTGTTAATCTGTTTGTGGCATCTAGTTGATCAAGTTGAAGTGATTACATTTCGTGGGTGTTTCACTCTAGGTTTGTTAGAATATTTTTTATTTTTCACATTTAAGTTGATTTTATCACTTTTGTGTGTCTATCCATTAGTCTTCCCTATCCATGCTGAATCGAATGTGCAATAATTGCTTCTTTTAGAAGAAAATCATGGTAATGACTCCTATTAGGATGTTGTCTATTATGCTGGATCATTCATTTGTTGATGGACATGACTTGGCATTATGATGCTCATCAAGAGTGTCACCCACCACCGCATGATGGTCAATGGGAGGATGTACCCACACAGATGAGGACTATAAGGTTACTAAAGAAGTCAAAGCATGAGTTCATGAGATGTACACAGCACACAACATGGCATCCACACCAAAGGCACATAAGAAAATCAAGAACAAAGCATCAAAGCACCAAGCACAAGCATTAAAAGTGGCAACAAGAAGAACATCATCTATACCAAAGGAGTTGTCAAAGAGCCAACAGTCACCAAAGAGCAAAGATTAAAAGCCAAGAAAAATCTAGCAATGCAAAGAAGAAAAAGGACACAACATCAACATGAAAAATTAAGGAAAAAACAAGGGATCTTTTATCAAGTAAGGATATCTTAAGTAAGCAGCAACACTAAACAATGAAAAAGCTACCCAACCACTACCCTAACCAAAATCATATGTTGTAAAAGACACCAAATGAGTAGGTAAATTGATATGCAAATGTAGAACACTCGACCACCAGAGAGTAGCCAAAGAAGCACCCTAGGGGAGTGAAAATCAACCCGACTATCTCTAAAGTAACCTCTGAGCTAGAGAGTAACCAAGCCAAAGAGCCTAGCCTCTGAGTTACCCAACCAAGTTAGAAATGAGGGGTGGTGAAAATATATTGTAACCGACATTCAACCACCTTGAGTAGCCCAAAGATTTGGCACCAAGGGGGGTGTTGAGAAATATGGTGCCAAAGAGCACAAGGAAGAGATAGGGAGTGAGTTGAGTAAGCCAAGCAAGAGCAAAGCCTAGCATGAAGCCACATGAGCAAAGGGAATTATCCCACATTGGTGTACAAACCTAAGGGTGTATCTCCTCATATAAAAGGGAGCCATTTCAAGCAATGAAATATGAAGCAAGCTCTCAAGTCTCTTTATGAGAGTACAAGTCTCAATCTTGTAACCTAATTGTGCTTGAGTCTAAGCTTAATTCGTTTAGTAGTTAATCATCATGTTTAAGCTTAGGTATCACCCACCTTACATTAGCTTAATCATCACATTAATATAAGATTAAGACTAATCACCATAATCATCACATAATGTAAGATTAAGACTAATCATGCACACATGGTACCCATGATTCTCAATAAAGTGATCACAGTAGGATTGCCAAATCTGTTGGTGGATAATCTAATACAAAATTTATGGATTTAACATTAAATATGACTGCAACATTACTGAACATTCAAGCGATTAACATATTAATTACAAAAAATTACACAATATGCATACATAATTATGAAATAAAGATGTAAAACTGACTATATATTCCTTCTACATGTATAATATTTTATCTTCTTACGTATACATTAGTGCTTAGTGCATAAATAATCACCTAGATCGAGAAACAAAGAGTCATCTCTGATCTAACATGCCTTTTGGAATCTTATTCCTAAGCCACTCCTAAATTAAGGTAAAGGATAAGAATAAAGTTACGACGGGCTATTTTCTAAGTTAATAGTATGCAACACAAAGTATGTGAAGCATGCTAGCTTGGTATAAGTAGGTGAAACATGCTTTCTTGTATGGAAAGCACATCAATGTAAGGCCATTGGATATTATACATTCTGATGTATGGGAGCCCACCAAGACTGCAAAAATTACAGGTACGTTGTAGATACTATGTTACATTCATTAATGCTCACACTAAGAAAGCGTGGGTTTACTTCATGAAGGAGAAAATGTGTTTACTCGCTTTCAAAGATTTAAAGTCTCGTGGGGTTGAGAAGGAAAAAGGTATGTACATCAAATGCCCAAGATCGGTTGAATTCGGTGTGATTTCTTGAGAAAGCAAGAAACGAAGAGGCAATTTACATATAAGTACACTCCGTAATTGCAAAAGTTACTTATGTCTTGATGTCAGAAAAGAATATGTCAAAATTTTTTTATTTTAAAAAGTAGTTTATATTATGAATAGGACCCTCATTACAATTGTTCATGGCATGATGCTTGAATAGAAGTTCACAAACATAAAACCACATGTGTCTGAATTAAGTGTTTAGATATATTGTATGTTTGCATGTTTTTGATGAAGTGAGAACCAAGTGAGAACCAAGTTGGCATGATGCTTGAATAGAAGTTCACAAACATAAAACCACATGTGTCTGAATTAAGTGTTTAGATATATTGTATGTTTGCATGTTTTTGATGAAGTGAGAACCAAGTTGGATCCAAAATAAGAGAAATTTATCTTCATTAGTTAATGCTTTGGAGCAAAAAGGTTATAGATGCTATAACCCTACCACTCACATGAGATGCAAGTAAGTAAAGATGTTATCTTTGATGAGATGAGTAGCTCATATACACCATTGAAGGTAACTGAAGATGTAGATATAAGAAATAATGATGTTGTCCCACATGTAGAGCAGTAATCACGGGTGCTTATGGACCTAGAGATCTAGTGTTAGTCCATGATCAGGAAAGTTGAGGACATATACAAGGAATGCATATGCATCATCTTGTGGTACTATATGTGCTGGTACACATGCATTACCTAAAGGAGGGAAGGAAACAATAGATTAACGTTTTATGCTTGATCTGTTAGCAAGTCACTCTTATGCGGATGGTGACTCTAGTGGCTTTGAGCTGAACCTTGATGAGGAGATTGGTATTCCATCAATGGTTACTCCCAGTGTATAGAGAACTAGGGTTATTTTGAGGAAACTTAGTAGTGATCCAGGTGTACGCAAGTTTAGTCGAGTTAGATACTCTATTAAGAGGTTGAGATATGATGGATATACATCCCATCATTATGCTTACATGGTTAAAGCAATACAAAAGATAGAGCCCACTTTATTTGAGCAGGCACTTGGAAAGCAAAAATGTGAAGATGCCATGGATGAGGACATGGTAGCATTGGATACAAATGCGACATGGGAATTAGTGCCTTTGCTCGAGGTTAAGAAGTTGATTGGATGTAAGCGGGTGTATAAGGTCAAGCATAACTTAGATGGATTTTTAAACATGTATAAGGTAAGATTGATTGCCAAGGTTATGCACAAACACATGACATTAAATAAAAGGAAACATTTAGGCCGGTTGTTTGCGAGAATGGAAACCAGTGCTATGGCTGCAATGAAGCATTGGTCTCTACATCATATAGATTTAAAGAATGCATTCTTACATGGTGATTTACAAGAAAAAGTTTACATGATGTAGGCATTGAGTTATGAGAGTGATGCTGTTAAAACCCTAAGATCTCTCTAGATAATTGTTATGCATAAACATGCATAAATCAGGCATAAACTCAACCACCCAACCACCCCCGAGCCCTAGAGCACACATGAATTATAAATGAAATACATCATACCTCTACCTTGATGTCCCATACCATCAAGAGGTATAACTCCAATCCAATAGCATGTAGCTATAGTCATGTAGCTATAGTGTGAAATGTAGCTATAGTGTGAAATGGTAAGTGAGTAGATATGATCCTCTACATAAGAGAGCATAACATAGCCTTGGTCTCATAAGCCTCCAAGCCTCAAGCCTCTCCTTGAGTGTGCCCCATGCCCCTACTATATAGGAGGGCCCTAAAGTGACTCTTGACTCTCCATTTCCGATGTGTGACCCTTGGATGCCTGATCCTAACTTTAACCCTTAAGGTTAGTCCTAACCCATGCTCCACTACTAGAGCTTGTTCCCATGCTTCTATGCTCACAAGCCTAATGTGGGTTAGCTTCCTAGTATATGCACACATAATGTGCATATAACATACTTCCTCTCTCTCAAAACATATTTCCCCTCTCTCATAACATTGCACTCTCAAAGTATGTTATATGCACACATAATGTGCATATAACATATTTCCCCTCTCTCAAAACATTGCACTCTTGCAATGAAAAGAAGAAGAACTATGCTAAACAATCTCAACCGACTCCCAAGTCGAATCCTCTATTTCCCTATCTTTCCACCTAAATTTAACCTCAAGGATTAGTTAACTACAAAGTTTCCTTTCCCTGAATTCAAGTACCTTATTAGGTTCATGTGGAACATAGGATAAATCTTCAACTTCAACGAGTTCTTGAGGAGTAACTGTGTTATCCTCACCTCCCAGTTTCCCTTTCAATATATTGATATGAAAGACTGGATGAAATCTAACATGTGGAGGTAGTTTTAAGTTCAAATGTAACCGTGCCAATCCGATGTATAACTCGAAAATGGACCACAATATCTAGGAGATAAATTCGAGCATTTTTCTATTGACAAGTTTTGAGAATCTTTAGGAACATTAAAATAAACCAACGCTCCTGGTTCAAAAGACCGAGATGAGCGTCCCCTATCAGTATAAAATCGTACTCTATCCTGAGCACTCCTGATAGAATCACGAGCTTCGGTCAGCATTTCTTGTATATCTTGCAAGAAATCCCTCGATGCATCAAGCTCGATGTCCTTAAGACCGACATCAATAGGTGCCTTGGGGTGATACCCATACATAAGCATGAACGGACTAAAACCAATAGTCATATGTTTAAAACTATTATAGGAAAATTCCATTATTGAAAGATATTTTTTTCAATTTGATGCTTTTCTAGAGACATGCACGAAGCATATCCTCTACAATCTTATTCATACGCTCTGTTTGCCCATCAGACTGCGGATGATCAAAGGAATTCATACTCAAAGTAATTTCCTCGTTGTAAACCATTCGGAATAAAGTAGGAAAACATGACATTATAACAGCAGAAACCAGGGATTCATCGGTGCTCCAACGTATCCACATCTGCAAATGGAATAATCGACGTCCATTTAGAAAATGAGTTTGTCTTTGAATGTTGAGGTCAACATGCTAAGTGATGTAAGCAAAGCAACAATCTTGAGCCCAAATTTTTCCATAAGATAATATATGTGAGGGATCGCTAGCATCCCATACCACCATGATACCACCCATACATACCTTAACAATTTGAAACTCCCTAGTATGCTGTCTAGGAAATATGTATAAAATCCTGTATAAAAGGAATAAAATGGCCTTATCCCAGACTTTCACATACTAAAACCTGTCTCTGCATTCCTGAGACTACATCAAGGAATAAACCTTATCGAGTACATCATTAGAAAAGTATTTTGATATATTGGCTCCTTTCTAATGATAACTACCCAAAACACAATAAAGTTAGGGTAGAAAATTAACTCACCTAGATATATAAGAATCCGAGTTGGAATATGTACAAGAGTACAAGCAATATACTCAGAAAATGAGTTTGTCTTTGAATGTTGAGATCAACATGCTAAGTGATGTAAGCAAAGCAACAATCTTGAGCCCAAATTTTTCCATAAGATAATATATGTGAGGGATCGCTAGCATCCCATACCACCATGATACCACCCATACATACCTTAACAATTTGAAACTCCCTAGTATGCCGTCTAGGAAATATGAATAAAATCATGTATAAAAGGAATAAAATGGCCTTATCCCAGACTTTCACATACTAAAACCTGTCTCTATATTCCTGAGACTACATCAAGGAATAACCCTTATCGAGTACATCATTAGAAAAGTATTTTGATATATTGGCACCTTTCTAATGATAACTACCCAAAACACAATAAAGTTAGGGTAGAAAAATAACTCACCTAGATATATAAGCAACTAGGTATCCGAGTTGGAATATGTACAAGAGTACAAGCAATATACTCCAAAATTATTTGTAAAAAACGAAGGCAAATGCTACCTTCAAAGCACATGAAATTATCCAAAAGATCAAAAGATCCTTATAAAACCATGGATAAAAGCATAAAAGCTCCTCGAATCCATAAAAACCATAGTTGATCATAAAAATCAATGCATGCCATCTAATGGAAATTAATCATTCTAAAAGAAGCATTAAAATTGGTGGCTAACTCATTAATCCGGAGTATATGAACATGGTGTCGTTCAAACAAAACTCCAAAGTAAGCAAGAAACACGTGTGTAGCACTCATTAAAAACCCCTAGACACAAGTGATCAAGGCAAAACCTGATGAGTACATATAAAACTTGGAAAACATCCAATAAAATCTACCAAAACAAACAGATCAACTAACCCATGATAGTACTTATCCTAGGCTTAAGAAATTAAGCACAGTACCACACTTAAACAAGTGCAAAATAAATTATCATGGAAAAGTGTCAAAGGTGAAACACACTTTGAACGCAAATTCTAGCCATTAAAAGAAATTAAGGAACATGTCCAAAAAGAATGGCTAAACAATGGTAAAAAATCATGAAAACATCGTTTAGAATTAACCCAAACAGAAATAACTACTAATACGAGGTACAATCGTATTAATAATATGCGAATAACCCACATCAATCTAATGTCAGCACACGAGAAAACGTACTTCAACATTAAATAACTCTCGAAAATAATAAATTCTCGAGAAAAAGAATTATCATGATTTTTTTAAATTTTTCCTAATTTTATAGGCCCTCAAAATACGATAATTTTGAATTCCACCAAACCTATCTTATGGCATTCCAAACCTATATTTTTCCAAACCAAAAGTTTGCAATTAGATTTGCCAAAATACCATTAATATTTTAAAAATACCAATTTCTAGGATTTCTAGGATTTCTAAAAATAATTTCTAAAAAATTTCTAATTTTTCTTAAGAATCCCATCGTTCATGAAATTTCCAATTCCGCCCAACAATTTTTAAATCCAATGAAAATTTATAATTTAAATAGTTTTTTTAATTTTTTGGGTTAAAAAATATATTTTTAAAGGAATTTGAATGGTCACGGGTGCCCGAATGGACACACCACATGCCAAACACTAACCCCACATTTTCTTGAAAATTTAAAATAACCTTTGTCTAATTTTTCACTAATTTTTAAGATTTTTTTTAAAATTTTTAATTTACCCCGAACGCATTTAGAATACGAACAGATAAAAAATTTCAGAATTTAAATGGTTTTCCCGGAATTTAAATGGTTTTCCCGGAATACAGAAAGCCAACAGTTTCAGGAAAATGAAAAGACAAAAAAAATCCGAATGTGAAAGGTCAAAAGTTTCCAAAATACGGAAGGTCAAAAGATTTTTCAGAATTCGGAAAGCCAAAAGGTTTCGGGAAAATGGAAAGCCAAAAGGTTTCCCAGAAGATGAAAAGCCAAAAGACACCAAGAATAAAATTTCCAGAAATTTTCTGAGATTTTTTTTCCTCAGATTTCAAATTTTCTCTAATTTTTAGGCTTTTTCCAAGCTTTTTTTAAAACAATTTCAAAAGGTTTTTTTTGTAAATAATAAAAAACTCATTAAAAAATAATATTAATAAAATTAATTAAAAGCTTATGGTTTTTATTTTTTAGGGAGGGGGGGCGTTTTTTTCCGTCGGCGGCGGGCGGCCGCGCAGCCCCTCCCCTCCCCTGCCCGTGCACGCAGAAAATATGAAGGAGAGGAGAGAACCTCTCCTCTCCATCTTCTCCACTCGATTCCCCCTCCATCTCTCTCTATTAATAGAGAGCTTAACTTTAATCTTTTGCTTAAAGTTTTTAATTAAACCCTTACTTAATCATAATTAATATTAATTATGATTAATGTTTATTTAAAAAAATCCCTTTTAAGAGAAATTCACATGGGCGGAGGAAAATAGACAAGAAAAATCAGATTTGAGAGGCGGAGAGGGTCCCACACACATAGAAGAGCATTTCATGCATCAACATGCTATCCTCTACTGCATTTCAGTAGAAAATCGACAGAAATTTGATCGCATACCCGCGGGAAAAACCTGCAAAAATGTATTAAAAAATATATTTTTAACCATAAAAATGCTCAAAAAATTTCAAAAAAATTAGGAAAAATTTTCTAAAAATTCTAGAAATTTAGGGAATCCATTCTTCCAAAAATATCCACAATAAAATATGTGATATTTTTGTAAAAATTTCCATTAATGCTTATTTTAAACCATAAAAAATAGAAAAAAATAGCATTAAACTCACGAAATTTTCCCCCCGCAATGTCGATTCATCCATTGAATAGTAGTAACACACGTTCCAATCACCATATCGACGATCCACATGCAAATCATCAACACAAATCAAAAAAATAATATTTTTATTAGTAAATATTAAAATTTACTTCAAAAAAATATCAAAAATTGCAATAAGAAAAAATCAACAACAATTAACTAGAGATTGCTCTGATACCACTGTTAAAACCCTAAGATCTCTCTAGATAATTGTTATCATAAACATGCATAAATCAGGCATAAACTCAACCACCCAACCACCCCCGAGCCCAAGCGATGCACGTATGAATTATAAATGAAATACATCATAGCTCTACCTTGATGTCCCATACCATCAAGAGGTATAACTCCAATCCAATAGCATGTAGCTATAGTGTGAAATAATAAGTGAGTAGATATGATCCTCTACACAAGAGAGCATAACATAACCTTGGCCTCATAAGCCTCTATGCCTCAAGCCTCTCCTTGATGAGTGTGCCCCATGTCCCTATTATATAGGAGGGCCCTCAAGTGACTCTTGACTCTCCATGACCCTTGGATGCTTAACCCTAACCTTAACCCTTAAGGTTAGTCCCTAACCCATGCTCCACTAGAGATTGTTCCTATGCTCCCATGCTCACAAGCCTAATGTGGGTTAGCCTCCTAGTATATGCACACATAATGTGCATATAACAGATGCTGTTTGTGTAGAGAAGTTATAGTCTCATAAAATAGGCATATCAACACCAAGGAGTATAAACCCATCTAGAGTCATGATGACAACACATTTTCTTGTCACACTGAGAACGGAAACCTCAAGGGTGGTCAAGCCCTCAAGCTCCACTAATCCAAAGCTTGGACCTCCGTAATCCAATCCACAAGCTTTCTCTCCACTCTCTCTCTCTCTCTCTCTCTCTCTCTCTCTCCACATCTAGCTATTATCAAGCAAGAATCAAGAAAGCGTGCTTACCTCTCATGCACACACACACAAGCACTCACACATGTAAGCTAGCAACAAGCCCTATAATACTCCATAGCCCTCAAGCTCCACTAATCCAAAGCTTGGACCTCCGTAATCCAATCCGCAAGCTTTCTCTCCACTCTCTCTCTCTCTCTCTCTCTCTCTCTCTCTCACACACACACACACACACTCTCCACATCTAGCTATTATCAAGCAAGAATCAAGAAAGCATGCTTACCTCTCATGCACACACACACAAGCACTCACACATGTAAGCTAGCAACAAGCCCTATAATACTCCATAGCCTAAAACATATATAAACATGGAAAACATGTAAGAATTTAGAAGAGAACATGACAAGCAAGAATTGAGGAGCTTCCAAGCTTGAGCTCAATAGTAGATTATATTATCAAAAGTGACCTTCCACATCCTCGTTAGTCACTCATATACATGTGACAGTCACTCATATACATGTGACAGTCCACACTTATGGGGTGCCCAAAACTTGTTCTCTTTACATATACAAGCCTTGTATGGCCAACTTTCATTACAAAGGTGGGTCCTTGGCCATATACAATGTGAAATATCTAAGCTAGGATGTGGATTACAAAAAGTGTACGAAAAAGGAGTATTAACCCCCTGTCTAGTCTACCTTTCATCCCAGAATATCTCCACCTTTTGCCTGATTCTCTCCACCTCTTCTCTTTTCCCTGAATATCTCCCAGAATATCTCCACACTCCTACATTCTCTCATGCTACCCTTTATTCTCTCCCAGTAGATTCTTCTCACCTTTTCACAGGTTCTTTCACAATTACATCTTCTCTTTTACAGCCTCTAACCAAGGGCTTGTTCCCGCACACACCCTATTCACTTGTATTTTCAACACCTCCCCTCAAGTGAATAATCCTAGTACACCTAGACCCTATACCAAGTTTGCCTCCCCTTACTTGATAGTCCGCGACCAGTGTCTACTCCTCCCCTCAAGTTATCTCAGCACACTTGGACCCTGTATCAAGTTTCTTTCTTACTTGACAGTCCGCGACCAGTGCCTCAAGTCCCTAAACTCCATAGTCCTTGACACTCTCTCTCTCTCTCTATGTGTCCAAGGCTACTATACCCGCGACCTTGACTAAAGTGCTCACACATACATCTACCACGTGGCCTACATCATCGGTGGCTCAGAGGTGGTTTTACTTTGTTGGGGCAGGTTACATTGGGTTGTGGGGTCTCTCTCTCTCTCTCTCTCTCTCTCTGAGATTTTCACATGGCTCCTCACTCTTTGGAGCCTCACATCTTCTCTTGTCTTCAGTCTTCTTGTCGTGGCAGCTTCTCTCCACGCGTCCGTGTCTTTCTCTTCTTTCAGTCTTCTTGGGGCAACTTCTCTTCTTGTGGCAGTTTCTCTTCTCGTGTCCATGTCTTCCTTCAGTTCTTTTTCTCGGTGTGGATCCTCTTCTTGGAAAGAGATATTCTTCTTCTTTCATGGCTGGGGCCATGAGCTCGTCCGTCAGGTCTTTTTGCTCCATGTGAGCAACATGTTTCAATGTTTTGCTGACAATTTCTTTGGGCTTTTGATGTTCATCTTGTGTCATTATGCAATGCAAACCCAAATTTATGCGGGAGGTCTTACCTCTTGCCTTATTCTGGACAAGGGCAGTGTCTGTTCCCATTTTTACACTGATGCAATGTGCCCAATACATAATGCGTATAGCATTCATTCTCATGCACATTCCCAAATGCAACTCTGGCTGTGAATAATATTGAATTTGAGTGAGATTTATAGGCATTAATCAAGGGTTAAATGCAAAATGATGATTTTCACAAATTTATCAGCACAATTTTACCAGAAATTACATTAAATCAAGGGTAACCAATTTGTACGGGATGGTTGGAGTATCAAACCAACTCCGATTTGCAATCTGAAGCTATAGGGATCTGTATCAGATACCTAATGGTTAATTTGAACCCTCAATTGTACCAAAATATAGTGATTAGCATTGATTAATCACTGATTAGCAAATTAATGCTCTGTTTTGTGTGCAAAAAACAGAGTATGCGAGGAGCCCAGATCTGGTGCCTTCCACTTCAAATGAGCTCAAATGCTTTCAAAGGCATCAATAGCAATGATTCTAGTAGAGGATTAAGCTAAGAAACACAAGATTTGACCAAATATTGAAAGCTTAATCTCTGTTTTACCAAAGTCACCTGCAGATTTGATGAAGAGCTTGGATCTCACTGTAGACTTGATGAAACTCAATTCTGTCTTCACCAGCTTGTAGAGCATGCTTGAATACACCTTGGGCTAAGAGAAATTGAAGCAATTTGATTTGAGCAAGGAGAAATCTGCAGTTTACTCAGAAAAAAATGTGCCAGCCAAAACGTCGATTTCTCCCGAGTTTCTCCGCGGTTTGCTACGCCGTCTAGATGAGCATGAAGCCAAGGATGTTAGCTACCATATGCTAGAAGCTTGTGCCCTAATTCTATGTGTGCAAGGTGCTAGAGATCCTCCACTGGCTGGGGGTGAAGGGGAGAAGTGAAAACTCACTAAAATTTTGATTATTTGCTAATTTTCTACTAATCCTAATTAATTAACTAATGGGCTCATAAATCTGATGGATTCTAGGCATGGCTCTGATACCATGTTGAAATTTGAGCATAATGATGAGCTATGGTGGATCAAACACTAGAATCAACATCATTAATAAAGTGATTAGCAAATGATTAAGACATAATTAGTGGATAATTAACAAATAGATTAATGTAGGCATGGATACTCAAAAACCAGCAAATTCTCATTAGGACTATGCCTCAATTTATAGAGTTTACATCAAGCATCAAATTCCATTGATTTCTCCATGATTCACTCCCAGAATATCTCCACCTTTTGCCTGATTCTCTCCACCTCTTCTCGTTTCCCTGAATATCTCCCAGAATATCTCCACACTCCTACATTCTCTCATGCTACCCTTTATTCTCTCCCAGTAGATTCTTCTCACCTTTTCACAGGTTCTTTCACAATTACATCTTCTCTTTTACAGCCTCTAACCAAGGGCTTGTTCCCGCACACACCCTATTCACTTGTATTTTCAACAAAGTTTCCCTAGTGAGACCCAAGTCTCATATGACATTAAGTTTCTTCCTACATCTATATCCAATAAAGTAATTTGTCTATGGTTTGTTTGCTCACGGGAAGTCTAGGCAAAGGGTTGTGAGTTTGACCTCTTCTTTCTCGTGAGATCATTATGCATTTCAACCATGCGGATAATTATAATACCTCTCCTTTGCTTTTCTTTTTCTACTTAAGATTTAGCTTCCCGCTGGGCTCATTTCTTTATCTCGGCCTCCTATTTTCTCTTTTCCTTCAGCCTTGTAAATGGCTTGAAGTTGTTTATAGGACAATGGCCCATAGTATTTTCTAAGTTTTCTCCCATCATTGAGGAATCCATCAAGGGTTTCTAGGCATGTTTCCCCTCTAGTCGCTCGTGAGTTCATAGATCATGAAAGGACCCATGCCTCTAAACTTCAATTTCCTTTTTTTTTTTTGAGGTTACAAAGGAGGACTAGGTCCCCTTCCTTGAACCTCTTGGTTATAAAGTAGGACTAGGTCCCCTTCCTTCAACCTCTTGGTTTTGATATTAGCATCGAACCACCTTTTTCTTATCTTTTTCTTAGCATTTATGCCCACCACTAAGTGTAGCCTTGTTTCATCTAGTTTCTCAAGCTCTATAAGTCATTCAGACAACTCATTTCCCATCCATTCCACATATTTTGCTACCCTTAAGGTTGGGATAATGAATTCAATTGGGAGTATATTGTCTACAGTGTAGCCCCAATTAAGATTTTGGGAGAGGTAGTTCTGTAGCCCATAAAGTGGATGACAACTTCTACTCTCCCAGTTTGTATTTGACTATATTTGTAAGCACAGTGCATAGGAACTTGTTCATGCTTTTAGCATGTCTATTCATTTATGGAAAGTAAGAGGTTTTTGTAGGCCCATAAAGTGGATGAGAGCTTGCTTCAACTGTCTTTGTAAGCACAATGCATAGGACCTTGTTCATGCTTTGAGCCTATCGCCAGTTGTTTGTGGATAGTATGGGAAAGATTTGCAATAAGCTGCCATCACTTCTTCTAATCCAAAACTCCACCATGTCACTTAAGAGATTGGTTCCTTGGTTGCTAATTAGCTCCATAGGACATCCAAATCTCGTGTGATGATGTGCTTATAAATGAGCTTGGTAGTCATTCCTACATCCACTTTTAATGTGGCCTTAACCTTAGCCCACTTGGTCACATAGTTAGTAGCCCATGATGATGTATCACATGCTTGCTTGCTTTTAGCAACACAACTATGCTAATGGGTCCTACGAAGTCAATACCCAATTTGGTGAAAGGTCTTACGGACATGATTGGCGATAATGGCATCCTATCTTTTTGTTATAGAATGGTGAAGTGTTGGAGCTCATCGCAATGTTTGACATATTCCACTACATCATCGAAGAGTGTTGACTACACCATAGTCCCACATATAGGACTTTTCTTGTTGTGATGTGTCCTCCAACAACTCTTGCATTAACTTGTTCAATAATATCAACGTACTCATCACAACGTTTGACATATTCCATTACATCATCGAAGAGTGTTGACTACACCATAGTCCCACATATAGGACTTTTTGATGTTGTGATGTCTACTCCAACAACTCCTACATTATCTTGTTCAATAATATCAACGTACTCATCTTTATATACATAGAGTCTTAAAACATCATCTTTTCCTCTCCTATAGAGTTATCCCCTAAAATGAGGATGTACGAGGCTACTGTCTTCACACCATTTTTAGACACCATGTGCACTAGGATTACACCCTAGTTCACGCAGAGACCATCCATGAAGATCTCTAAGAACCTCCGTAGGAAATCCTTAGATGCTGTGCATATAAGTCTTTGAAATGTAGCTAGAACATTGGTTAAAAACTAAAAGAAATTACTTTATATGCAAATGTTTCCTATTCTGTAGCAAATGTTGTTTCATGCTAGTCCTTTGGGTCTATGAATAGGGGAAATGATCTCTTTCCATTGGCTACATTTAGTTTCTTCAAGTTTACACACACACTATTTTTCTTGGATATAATCACTGGACTAGTGATACCCAATCTATGTGTGTAATCTCATAAATAAAACTCGCATTGGTAAGTCTGTTGACTTCAACTTTTATTGCCTTAGCATAGGTCTCATTATATGTGTACGATCTTTGTTTTATGGCCTAGTACCATTCACTAAAGGGATTATGTACTGACAAAACTCTAGAGGGACGCCTTTCAAATCTCCATAGCTCCAAGTGAACACATCTCTATATTCCTTGAGGACTTTGCCTATAATTTTTGTGTCCTCCTCTTGGGTTGAGTCAGAGGCTATCCAAACCAACTTGGTTTTCCCCCTAGGCAGTGCTAAATCCTCTTGTTTTACATCTTTTGGTCCATCACGGTAGACCCTCTTGGTTCCTTGGGTTTTTCCCTGGTGGGGTACACCCCTCCACTTTCTAGTTCTTGAATCGATAAGGGACTTGTTTAGAGAGTCCTCTTCCTAATCACTGGTCGAGAAGAGACTTGTTTAGAGAGTCCTCTTCCTAATCACTGGTCGAGAAGAGACTTGTTTAGAGAGTCCTCTTCTTGATCATCACTGGGGTCACGTCAACGATGGTGGGCTAGAAGGCTCAACCTTCTTCTTGACTCTCCCTTCCTTTATAGCATTAGCTTAAGGATTATTTTGGCTCTTTTTTAACCCTTGTTGGAGACCTCTATGGCATTGATGTTGGCCACTATATTATTTTCACCTCCTTTGGGCCATAGGCGCTGGAATGGCCCAAATTCACTTGAAAGCCATGTATTGTATACTCAAGTTTTTCCCTGGTGGGGTGCACACCTTCCTATTTTCAACTTTGTAGTTCTTGAATCAAGAAGGGATTTGTTTAAAGAGTCCTCTTCCTGATCATCATTGGTCTTGTCATCGATGGTGGCGGCAGGCTAGAAGGCTCAACCTCCTCCTTCTTGACTCTCCGTTCCTTTTGTAGCACTAGCTTAAGGATTATTTTGGCTCTTTTTTAACTCCTACTCATCAACACCTTGACCATGCAGAGATTCAAGGATACGATTCATAGGTACGACCTAGTTCTATCCCGCAAGGGGAGCGTGATCTTCTAAAAATCAAATCACCCATAGAGTAATTGATCATAATTTGGGCAACTACTAGTCTTGATTCCTAGAGACAACGCTTTTTTCCTCATCCATGCAAGGCACAGCTACTGGCCTAGTTTTCTAGAATAGAATTGCCCGAGAACCTATCTATCTAGCGTAGGGCTTTCACTTAATATGTTGGAAAGCTACCCGACTAATCGGGTCCACCCGTCCGTAGGATGGTGCCATCGGGGAATTCCATCCTCCCACTTTCCACCCTACTCACGCGTCAATTTATTTTCTAATTAATCCTACCACACTGTTTGACATAAATAAAAATGTCCCTTAATTAAGGCCCTTTTCACAAGGTTTGTTAAAACAGCCTTTTTTCCACAATACAATAATGCCAAAGACAAGATTTATAAAAACAAAGTTTAAACATGAATCAATTTCATACAAGCCAAACTGGCTCTCTTATTCTTTTCCTTTATACCACCGATGATCTAGAATTCGGCCTTCCAGCCTCCACATGCTAGGCAAAACCCTACGGGACCATACACCTCATCGTCGGCTCTGCTGGCAAGGACTCAAGCCGGCCTGTCGCCCTCTCAGGCTCCATCGCTTGATCCTCCCACCCCTCAGAGGGATGTCTGCGCACTAGGGTGGGCTAATTCACCACACTAGCCTGGGCCCTCAGAACTAGGCAGCATCACAATCACTCACCTCAATCGGCAAACCTCATTCTCCCAATGGTATGAGGGATACCATGGGCCAACTTCGGGCCTTACTAATGTCTCCGCCGTCCGGCTACATAAGCACAAGAACGGGGCAGCGTCAAGGCAGGGAGAAGTTGTACCTGTACCTTAATTTAACCAAGATAACAATCCATTTACTCACTAAACCATAGGATTAGGATCCATGTCACCTTCTTAAGAAAACAATCCTTTTCACAGATTTTTGCATTTCAACTCGAGATTGCGATAAGACATTCTTTATTAAGGCATATGCTATTGTTTAAAAAAATACAAACTTTAAATAGTAAATCAATCAAATAGATCACCATTAACAATTAATAGAGAAGCCGGGGCCATACCTCAACCCCTAAGAATGATATATAATTGAAAAACAAAATATGTATATACCTTATAGAAAATTATCGTTTATCGTTACCTTTGCTCGTTAACAAGAGCTTTAGAACTTGACATATGAGAATAGAGTCTTCTAATACCTTGTCTTACGATTGAAATCATCCAATCATCCCCAAGATTTATCTCTTCTTACTCGTACTGTGACTCTTCTCTCTTTCTAAGGTCTATGGCAAAATAGCCTTCTCTTACAGGACTACGGCATACTATTCTTTCTCTAAAAGAAAAGCTATGGAGTTTTGGTCTCTTCCTCCGAAAGACCATAGCAATCTAAGCTTCTTTTCTAAGATATTAGATAAGAATGAAAGGATATATACATCTCAAACTCTAGGATTACCTTGAGGCTACTTGCTGCCTTCTCACAGTTTTCTCTGTGTAGAGACCCTGACAGAAACAGCGAATTGTTTTGGCCATAACTCTCTAATAAAAACTCAGAATATAGTCGTATAACCAGTCAAAAGAACGGGAAGACATCTAGTCTACAAGCTTACGCGGGCAGAATAGACAAAACCGTCTGTATATAGCCACAAACGCACCATCTTTTGAAACGCGTTGTTTTTCTACATTTTTAGTATGCATGGACTCTAAATGTGTAAAATTACTCTAAATATGACCTCTTATCACCTAAATTCGAAATTCTATTTTTGGAGATACTTATCTCTTAATAGAACTATTCTTATGTTCTTTATTTCTTTTAGGATTTTTGGAGCTAATATTTTTATTCTAACACTTTCCTAATGTTTCTAGCCTTGCTGTCTCACTGTTCTCTAATTACACTCTCTTTCCTTATTGAAATCTATATTAAAAGAGACACATACATACATGGCTTGGGAGGGACCTTACAGTTGGAGACCTCTATGGCATTGATGCTAACCACCATATAATTTTCACCTTCTTTGGGCCACAGGCACCAGAATGGCCAAAATTCACTTGAAAGCCATGCATTGTATATTTTACATATGTGCTCGTTGCTTGTCTATTAAAGGTACACCACATGATCTTAGGTACAGAGTACTATTTGTGGAATAGGTATTTGAACAAGCTAGAGTGGCCAAATAAGTCCTAGGACCTAATTTTTGACTTTGGCTACCCAAGAGTGTAAACCCTAGCAGCAGCCACATATAAGAGGCAAAATGTAACTCTCACCATTCATTCTTCAATAGAGTGCTCTTATTCTCTATCTACTATCTTATGCTATTCCTTACTTGCTTATTTGAGCTCTTATGTATGTTTCCTTGCTTGCATGTGAGAGAGTGAGTGTGTTTCCTTGCTTGCATGTGAGAGACTAAGTCATGGGTGAGGAGGGCTAAGCTTCCATATTAGAGTGCAGCGTGCAGGAATTGGAGCTTTCAGGTGCAATTGCACAGCAACATCGTCTCCTATAAGAATACCAGGCAACAAGAAAAAGTTCCTTGGAGTCATTGCTTGTGCACTTAGCAATGTTGTCAGGGTCCCTTGTTGGCTTTTTCTCTGTGCCATTAACAATGGTCTAAAGATCTTGATCCACTAAGCCCATCTCATCTTGATGCTCCATGTGTGAAATTTGGAGCCATTAAACTTCTCAGACTTCTCCAAGAAATGACCAAAATGATGATTAGAAGCATGAAACATGATGCACACATTATGCCAACCCACACACAATGATGAGAGAGATCCTTTATTAGTCACTAAATCTTATACAACCGGTAGAAATGGTATGGTAACCAAGCTCAACTAAGCATTCCCACACAATGATGAGAGAGATCCTTTATTAGTCACTAAATCTTATACAACCGGTAGAAATGGTATGGTAACCAAGCTCAACTAAGCATTCCCTCACACAAAAAGGTGCCCTTTATAAGTGGAGAGCTACAATGGAAAACACTTTTCCTAGATCCCACGCACACAATGTGATGGAAGAAACTACCCCAATTAGAATCTGCCTTCACCAAAGAGATGCATATGAGTGCACATAAATTTGGAAAGCTCAAGTGATTTTTCAAGGTAGTAGTAGTAGGACTACGACTTCTCCTTTTTGATTTTTTGAGAATCCTAAGATAATTTGAGTTGCTCTTTGGTTTTGGTATGGATGAACCTAGGCATCTCTCACTGAACAAATCCAATCTTTCACATAGAATGAGATGTTTCTCTTTATAACATTAGAGCATATACATTATGAGATTCACAAAGAAATGCAAAAAACTCACTTTTTTATTCCATGAAGCACCCCTATGAAGCACCCCTAGTGAGAGCAAGTGTTACCAGCCAGCCATGGATCAAGCGATGAAGAAGGTAACACATACACCCAAGATTGAGGAGGCAGGGAATACAAGAGGTCTAGGCACGGGGTGTCACACCACCCGTAGCCTACCAAAGTGACAGGACAATAGGAGGAAGAACCTCCCATGAGAAAATCACTTTAAGAATAGACTGTCTAGCAGAACAACAAGAATTCTCATTCTATATAGTCGACTGGGTAGGACGCTAACTTTTGGATTCCTTCCTCATTGGACCAATAAAGGAAGAAAGGACATAGGGAAAACAATTCCATCTATCAATACCCCTTGAGAGAGCAAGGGTAGCCACACTCTTAGAACCCAGAGTACTAGCTCAAGGAGCATGGGAAACTAAAAGACCATATAGTTACAAATTGAGAGCTACAAGCCTACTACTAGAAAGTGGGATACCCAATGACACATATAACCAATGTGCTACTAGAACCTTTACTAGCATGGGAAACTAAAAGACCATATAGTTATAAATGGAGAGCTACAAGCTTACTATTAGCAAGTGGGATACCCAATGACACAAATAACAAATTTGCTCTTAGAACCTTTACCATAAGTATTAGTTAGAGTACCAGCCTATGGGTACGGGGACCATCCTATGCACCAGTACCTCCCAGAGCTGAACCAAGATACATAGCCCTGATGAATCTAGAACCAACAATTAAGCCTAAACTAGGCACAAGCTCGTATCATTGATGAAGAACAGTGCTAGCTGTTATTCCTATGGTGGTTACATTGCCTAGAGGAATGAGAGACGGATATGATCATGGCCATCTAAGGATTAGAGTCTTACATATATCTAGGCTATTGTCAAAGTTTGATGGATCAGGGGATCCCTATAGCCACCTAGCTACATTTAGACAAATTTGCACGGTTGAGAGTAAAACTGATTCCAAAACTAAGATTGATGCTTTTGGTGGGTAATGCTTTGTTTGGTTTCAAATTCTGGAAGATTCACAAAAAGGAACCATGGAGAATCTCGAGCTAGCATTTACCATAGGCTTCTCGAGATTGGTATCAAGCATAGCTCTGCTACACAATTGTATTAATTCCAAAAGCTTGAACATGAGTCAGTGAGAGTTGTATGGCAAACACCTTGAATTTGAACAACAGATGCCCTACTAAGGAAAAACTAGGCCAAACCAAGCCAATCTCATTACTCTTAGAAAGTTTGAGAAAGCAAACAATTGCATGATTCATTATTGTACATCAGAAGGCACAGGACATTAGCGGAGGATTGCCTAGATGTGATAGAATTTGATGATAACTTTATAGGCATCCACATGAAGTAGGAGACTAGACTTATTGGTCAAAATGGAAAGTAAGAGACCAAAACGGAAACCCAGTGCATCAAAAGCTGGGACACTAGAAAAACACAAGAGCCCAATCATGCAAAAGACATTGTTAAGGCAAAGGGCTACAAGAAGTGGAGTGTTCCCTAGATGTGATAGATTTTGATGATAACTTTACAGGCATCCCTTCCACCACAGAATACAGAAGACTAGACTCATTGGTCAAAATGGAACCTAGTGTCAAAAGCTAGGACACTAGAAAAATGGAAGAGCCTAAGAGTGTAGAAGACATTGCTAAAAGGCAATGATCAAAGGGCTAGAAGAAGTGTGGAAAGCCACTCTTAGAGAGATAGGCCATGTACATTTATATCCAAGATGGGAAATGACTTGTTGTGAAATTTGCAAAAGCAACCACATGGTGCATGAGTGCCCAGTCTCTTGAGAGGTAGAGGGAACCACTAGTGTTCCTATTTTGCAAGAGGTATGTAAATCATGAATCATCTAACTACTACCACACACAAAGAATGACAAGAATGATAGGAGTGCCTGCCTTGTTAGCAACTCCTCAGCCTGTTGAGATTTTATTAATCTAGCATCCATTAACATTATACCTTAGTGGATAATTCTATGTGCACTTTTAGGGATAGATGTCCTAAGGTTATAAACTCTCGAATTACCATGGTTACCCTAAGTAGGCATGGTGGGTACTTGCCTTGATCTAGGAGTCACTTTTAGGTGAGTCAGGTGAGATACTCTAGGGGCGATGGAGGTCATTTAGGGGTTCTAGGCACCTCCCTCTTGGAGATCTATATAAGTGTGTTATCTACACTCATTGTGAGTAAGAGAGGAGACTATGATATATCTTTGTGCTACACACCATTTGTTGGTAATATACTTGGTGGTTCCTTTGTGGGCAAAAGGCTTCTCTCTATTGCATTGAGGTAATCATGGTATTTATCATTTATCATTTCCATTTATGATGTTTATTGCTCAATCATTTACATGCTTACTGCATCTTAGTCTAGGTCATTAGCATTGTGTATGCTTAAGTATGGGAATGTTTATGCTTACACTATCTAAGTGATTAACATCATTATTATTGCAATCCCATCTATTTTCTAACATGGTATAAGAGCTTCCCTTCTTGGGAGCTTTCTATGTGTGAGAAAAGTGGGGGTTCATATCAGTGATTTGTTCACAACCATTTCTCTTAACATTAATTGGTGAGAGAGTTATGTTGCATTTGTTGCAAGAGTGGGCTGAGTTTCTTGTCTCATTGAGTGGCACTTTAAAGCATTTAATCAAGTCCCTAATCAAGCTCTTTGTGAGTAGGTTCATCACCTTCATTTGTGCTAGAATCTCCATCATTGTTCTTGTGTAAGTGGCATGCATAAGATTAAGAGAGGGAAGAGCATTGCTTCATCTTCATCTTGGGGTACACAAGAGAGTGAGGAGGAGAGAAGCATAATATGTGAGAGATCTATATGTGAAAGAGGGCCAAGCATCAAAGCATTGAGAGAGAAGGAGAAAGAGGAAATCTTGGTGCTGAGTTTAGAGACCTTCTTAAAAGCATCAACATCAAGAAGGTATCAAAAATATTATTTTTCTATGTGCAAAACATATTGAAAACTAGCCTTGATGTTAGTAGCATTTTTTCCCTAACAGAGAAACTAAAAAGAAAACAGGAACAGGAACAAAAACACAAAGAAAACAAAGAGAGAGAGTCTCCATTTTTGTTCTTAGCCAAAATCCATAATCGTCGATGAATCATACAACATCACACACACACTCTCTATCCAACTACTCAACAACAACTTAACAACTCCCGTGAATGATCTGAATGCCCCCCGAATATAAGGTAGGTGGGCACACCTAACTCTGGCACGCCGACTCTATAGTAAAGTGTGTTGTTCCGCCATCTTTGACAGCCAGCGGCGCGGACCTGACTTGATGGCAAGGTGGCTGACCACCTGCGGCTATCTAACCGCCAACACTTAGCATGCTCGGTGGGTCGGATTCCCAATCCGACGACTTGAACCCGCAATGATAGGGTCATGCCAACGTTGTGCACATGATATGTGACTAGTGCAAGTATAGTGTAACCATTTCATGGCAACATGCGAGGGCTAGGAACCCATCATATACAAGGCCATCCAGCCATGATCATACAAAACGAAAACATAGAACCATGTGGTTAGTATGTCTAGACTCCATTGGCACAGACTGGGGCTAGTGCAAGTATAGTGTAACCATTTCATGGCAACATGCGAGGGCTAGGAACCCATCATATACAAGGCCATCCAGCCATGATCATACAAAACGAAAACATAAAACCATGTGGTTAGTATGTCTAGACTCCATTTCATGGCAACATGCGAGGGCTAGGAACCCATCATATACAAGGCCATCCAGCCATGATCATACAAAACGAAAACATAGAACCATGTGGTTAGTATGTCTAGACTCCATTGGCACAGACTAGACACGTGGTAGGCATAGTACTGTCCATCAAAAAGATATTCTAATGAAGCTCCATCATCTGCTATATGTTGATGTACATTGCATAACGGCTCTCGACTCAATGAACATGGCACATCATCACCAAAAAATTTTGCTAAATAGCACAAGAGTGTGTGCATAAGCAGCAAATGAAGCACTTGATATCCACATCTACATCATGATGTGTAGGCTCATCAAGAATACTCAAACGATGCTCCACTACATCTGGTATACAAGCATAATCTGTATGATCGACCTCTTCTTGCAGCAAGGTGTCAAACTAAGCTGCATGATCGACCTCTTCTTGCAGCAAGGTGTCAAACTAAGCTGCATCAACCTCTACAAGGCTATCACCATGGATAGGCACACTGTCATTGGCAAGCAACATGTCAAACCAATGTATGTCATCATCTTCACCGAAATTGGAAACTAGATTTTTTGGAATATCCGCACCATGTGGGAAACTTCTTGCAGCAAGGTGTCAAACTAATTTGTATGATCGACCTCTTCTTGCAGCAAGGTGTCAAACTAAGCTGCATCAACCTCTACAAGGCTATCACCATGGATAGGCACACTGTCATTGGCAAGCAACATGTCAAACCAATGTATGTCATCATCTTCACCGAAATTGGAAACTAGATTTTTTGGAATATCCGCACCATGTGGGAAACTTGATGAAGTTTAGAGACATCCAAGGGCATCACCTGGGTCTTTCGGCCTTCATGCTCCTTCCATGCTCTCTCAACCTTCAGCATAACTAGCCCATCATCATGGCTAAGATTGCCATTTGGATCATCCGAATATCCTCTGCTCATCTTCCGAATATCCGCTACTCATCATCAGAGCATAAGCTACATTCTGGGTATTCACCTGCTTATTCGTCCAAGGGATCTTAGCATGTGAGGGTTTTTCTGGGCTTTCACAGCCACTCTACTCCTCCCCAAGCTCCTCCTTATTCTAGTGCATCAAAGCATCTTGGAGATCATCCTCCATGCTCTCCGGCATATGTCTCTGAGGGTTCTCGATATGAGAGGGCTTTTTCGGGCTCTCTCGGCCACATAGCTCTTCCATTGCCTCTATGGTCGTTGATATATCCGTCTGAGGGGTATCAACTTGCGAAGGCATTTCCAGGCTCTCTCGGCCACCCCACAGTCTGTCCTGCTCATCCATCCAAGCATCTTTAGAAGAAACATACTGCTCATTCATGCGAGCATCCGCAAAGCAAACCTCCTGCTCATTCATCCGAGCATCCACAATGTAGGGATCCTTCTCCTTCATTTGAGCGGCCATCCGGCAACCATGCTGCTCCTCGAGCTTTGTCTTGGGTGTCATGGGGCTGTCTAGCCACCTCTGCTTATCTAGATCAGCATCTTCTTCGATCTCACAAAGAGCTTGTTGCTCCTCAACAGGTTCAAGATTACATACATGCAATTCAGCCCTATCATGCTGTTCCATGGTAGCCATACCTTCTGGGAAATCTCCCTACAGGTTGTGTTCATATTTTTCTCTTCCTTTTTCCATCATGGCACAATGCATTTGTTCCAAGCAATCCCATGCTTGCTTACTGAGCCTTTTATCAGCATTTTTGGAGATCAGAGCATTCTAGGAGACTGCCTCTTTCGGACTAGCATCATTGGCTATTTCTGTCACTCATGAAAGAATCTTTGGTAGCATCTGATGACCACGACTCTATGGAATGCATATCACATCGAGCTTTTCTCATGGCAAGGATATAGGCAAGATCCCTACCATATCCACCAAAATTTTAAGTAATTTTTACTGCATATTCAAGTTTTTTTCGGCTCTTGTGGGCAACTTTTATTGATTTTGCTTTGTTTGTTCTATTCACCACAGCTTCCAGATGAACCACAAAGTCAGTGGAATCACCATGAACCATATAATGGGCATGTGCCATTTCCAGGTGGGCTACCATTGCCATATGGGTATCATCAACCAAACTGAAAATATCCCATTTCAAGCCTTCTTCGGATACATCATGTACATATGCAACAAGAGCCTCCTCTTCTAGATCATCCAAGAAATCTGTCATCAATTGTGCATATGATGGAGATTCCGAAAAAAGTTTGCTTTAACGGGCTATTTGGTGAGGGGATGGTCATCTTCCTGTACAGCATCATCATCTGCCACATTGGAGCATTGCCCATCTGGCCACACTTGGCCAAAACCTAATCCAGATTAATCATGTGGATGTCGGTATGTAGGAGGTACAAAGACAGAATCTGGAAACATTTTAGCCCATGTGTTCATGACCTCTACTGCTCCGCTTGTTTGGCGAGAACATGTGCCAAACATCTGGTTCATCATTGGTATGGGCTGTTGCCGGAAGTGATACAATATCATCCTCATCGAGAAGAGGAACAGGCTACTCATTCAACTTATGCAATGCACCATCACTAACATGGGGGATATAATCAATGTGCTGCTACTACTGACCACCACCATGCTCTTTAAGGACATTCTGGGCAGCCAAAAGCTTCTCATTTGGATGGTCAATCGCAACCATATTTGCATCATTATCATGGCAACCATAGTTAGCTTTTGGATTAACATCAGAAGCTTCATAGTCACTCTTTGGGCTAATACTATCCTCATCCTCGAGGTTTGCAATTTCATGCTTGACATTAGACAAGAAGTTTTTGGTTACAACTACCGTCCATGCCATATGTTGCAAACAAGGAGTCTCCTCTTCGAGGGTATTGGGAATGCCATTCCACGGCTAAGGAAACATCTTTGAGAAACTACTTTAGCTCTTTTTTACTCTTCAGAAGGCATCACAGGCATTCTTCTGCTTGAGCCATCAGTGCTAGTTGGACGGTCTCAAACTGCTCTTTAGAAGGCATCACAGGCATTCTTCCGCTTGAGCCATCAGTGCTAGTTGGACGGTCTCAAACTGCTCTAACAATGCATTTGGGCATACCCAGGAGCTATGACCCTTGAATCCGCATTGGCCACATACATGGTACAAGCAATCATTGGTTCGATGGCTGTGTTGGCCACACTGCCTGCTGCTGCTCTGGCAGGTTAGACATTCATATGTTTCTTACTGCCACAATAGAAAGCGTCCATAAAAAAGCATTAGAAATTTCCACCATAAATTAAAACACAATTGCATTGTATAAAATTTTTTTAGAAAAATCCATAAATACAAACACAATTGCATTATATAATGACCTTTGTTGCTTACAGAGACTATAGCACAAAATATGTAGAATTTGAACTTGACTGCAGAAGAGAAGTTGTAGATTAGGTTGACAACTATAACTTTTATTTTTATAGCATAGCAATATAATGCTTTTATGAAGAGCTATGACTGTAATACTACCCAATTTTGTAGAAATTTGCAGAACTATGCGCCTTTGATAGTACATACTTATGGCAAAAATAGCAATAGTTTTTACTTGACATTTGAAGAGAATTTCTAGATGAGATTAAGAGCTACAACTTTGCTTTTTATAGCTTAGCAATCCGATGCTTCAATGAAGAGTTATGACCTTTGCAATGTTGCCCAGTTTTGCAAAAATTTACAAAATTGTGCCTTTAACAGTACCTACTTGCAACAAAAATTGTGTGAAATGGAGGCATAGTTTTCACCTGACATCTAAAGAGAACTTGTAGATTAAGTTGGGATCTAAAACTTTGCTTTTTACAGCATAGCAATGTGATGCCTCTAAACAGTTTTTTAAAGAATGGGTTGGGACTGCATCTTCTCTACTTCTTCTTTCTAGATCTTCCTCTTAGAATGAGAAGCTAGGGGAGTGAAATGGGAAAGCTACAAGCATGATCAAGGTATAGGAAAGAGAGTCTAGGAATCTAGCATCCGGCATACCAAAGTGTTAGCATAGGCTTGCTAACATGGTAGAAAATACATGCTTCTACATACATAGCCATGGAGTACACATGTAAACATGAGCATGGAGTAAGAGACATGGATCAAGAACAAAATAAAGAACAAGAAAAACATCCTAGTGTATCACCCCTTCTAATTTGCATACAAGAGGGGCTTTATATAGCCATCCAACCATGTGACTCTTGGGATACCCATGTGACTATTGTGTTGAGATATCGAGCTCGTCTAGTGAGGCGGTGGACACTGATGACCCGCCTAGGGGATAGGCCCCACACTTACACCACTGGCATGGTTGGTGAGATCTTGGGTGATATGCGGCCAGTGGGATGACAGGCTGTGTGACAGCCATTCTAGAGACTAGCATAGTTATAGCGCCAGCTCATTTAGTTGGGTTCACACTATAGAGAACCCTTGTATGTATTTGGTTGAGTACCTTTCATATTGTGTGTACTCTTCTCTTGTATATAGTGTGTTGAGTGTTGAGTGAAGTAGAAGAAGATTTTTCGCCTCTCACCTTGTGTGTTCTCTATTAGGGTTTTGTGAGTGTGTGTGCTTGCAAGAGCTCAAGCTCTCTTCCCCCCTGCATCTTTTCATGGTATCAGAGCCTGGTTTGTGCTAAGGGCTGAGCTGCAAGCAAGAGAACCATAGGAAGCGATACAAGGGTAAGAGCTTCAACTACTCTTCCCTATTTGTGTTGGTGACTACACCCTTGTCGGGAGCTCTACGGGAGGCACCGACAAACGATCTCTAATTGAGGAGCTTTCTTCACAGGAGTAAAGCTATAGGGCAACTATTTCTGTCCTCTCGGTCGGACAAAAATTTTTCGGGCCGAAAACGCGTTGCGGGCGCGTCTCGACCTCCATTTTTTAGAAAGCAGGCGATTTTGAGCACTGCAGGTAAGTCATCGATTCTCTGCAGAACTCTGTTTTAAGAACTGCAGGAAGACAGATTGGTTGTGCAGGCACAGTGTGTGCTGCAAAGAGGTCAACAGTTGCCATTGGGTGTATGTATGCATATTGAAGTCACTGGTTGTGACATTTGAGAGTACTACAGTACCACTGCAAAAAATACAGCAGTTTGTGCAGGACAAACTAGAGTGCTGTTTCTAGTAAAATTGTGTGTCTGGCAAGATGTCAAATGATGGCATAACCCAGATTGTGGCTGAGAAGCTTGATAAGAACAACTTCCATGCTTGGAGGTTCAGGTTGACGAATTTCCTGATGGGAAAGGGCTATTGGGACTACATAGAAGGTGAGCATGAAGAGGCACTGGAGATACCGGACATAAATCCACCGCCGACTGCTGTGCAGATGTGAAAGAGTTTAAAGACTGGAACCAAGGAGCCAGGAAAGTTATGTATTGGCTCTCCATTAGTATACAGGACACCATGATTGGGCACATTCAGGATGCCAAGTCCCCCAAGGAGACGTGGGACACCTTGGTAAAACTCTATGAAACAAATACCAAGGCACGTAAGATACAGTTGAAGAATGAACTTCATACTATGGAGAAAAAGAGCATGTCTGTGAATGACTATGCATTGAAGATAAAGGGTATTGTGGAATCCCTTGCATCTATTTGGTGTGTCAGTAGTAGATGATGATGATAAGATGGAAGTCTGTCTACGTGGTCTCGGGCCACAATACAAGGCATTCAAGACGTCTATTCAGACTCAGAAAAACATTCCCAACTTTACAGATTTGGTGTCTATGCTGATTATAGAAGAGAAGAGCTTGGGTGAAGACCAACAGTCTTCACAAAACTAAAACAGTTCAGAGCAACAGGCCTTCTACACAAGTTCAGGTAGAGGACGAGGTAGAGGATGCCGTGGACACGGTCAAGGAGGTGGCCGAATAGGTAATCAGAATTATGGCCAACAGCAGCAGCAACAACAGTCCCAGAATACACAATAACAACATCAACAACACATAGGTGGAAGAGGCAAATTCAGAGGCAGAGGGAGTTAAAGAGGACGTGGAAATTGGCAAAGGCAATATAATGATGCACGTGAATGCTTTTATTGTGGTAAGCCTGGACATGTGCAGGCAGAATGTTATAAGAAGCAGGCTGACATGCAAAATGGGAAAGTGCACCAGAACAACTATGCATCCTCAAGCAGAAACAATGAGGATAATGAAAGGTTGTTTGTTATGTAGCATATGTCTGAAAATGTTGAAGCAGCACAAAAAGATGATGTATGGTATGTGGATTCAGGTGCTTCAAACCACATGACAAGTCATGGGGAGTGGTTCAAGGAGATGAAAAACCTTGAATGACCAGGTTTTGTGGAAACAAGGGATGACACTGCTCATCCAATTGCCTATGTTGGAGATGTGCCATTGTCTATGCAGGATGGCAAAGTGAAGTACCTTGCAGATGTACTTCACGTTCCGAACATAACAAACAATCTGGTTTCAGTTCGCCAGATGATTGAGCAGGGTTTGCAGGTTCGATTTAACCCTGATGGTTGTTATGTTGAAGACTTTAAAGATAAGTGCAAGTTGGTTGCAAAAGGCAACACAGTGGGCAGAATGTTTACGTTGAATGTAGACATGCCTGAAATGAGTGCTGCGATGTTTGCAAATGGTTCAGGAATTGTTGCAGACACAGACATTTGGCACAAAAGAATTGGACATGTGAATGTGCAGAGAATGAAGTCTATGCAGACTAAAGGAATTGTGACAGGGCTACCACCAAAATTTAAAGTGGAAGGTATGCAGAGAATATGTGAAGCATGCCAATTTGGAAAGCAAACAAAGCATGTATTTCCACGTAACAGATATGTGAGCAGAAATGCACTAGATGTTGTGCATTCAGATGTATGGGGTCCTACGAAGACCATGTCTATGGGAGGCTGCAGGTATTATATGTGACATTCATTGATGACCACACAAGGAAAGTGCGGGTATATTTCATGAAGGAGAAGAGTGAGGTGTTCACTCACTTTCAGAATTTTAGAGTTTTGGTTGAAAAGCAAACAGGGAAATATGTAAAGTGCCTAAGGTCAGATGGAGGAGGAGAGTACTTCTCCTCTGAATTTTTGAAGAATAATGGTATTCGGAGACAGTGACAGTTTACATGCAGATACACTCCGCAGCAAAATGGAGTTGCTGAGCGAAAAAACAGGCACATTGCTGAGATTGCACAAGCATTGATGGAAGAGAAGAATATGCCGCATAGCTATTGGGCTAAGGCTGTTTCTACAGTAGTATACATCATGAACATGACTCCAACTGCAGTCATACATGATGTAACTCCAAAGGAGAGGTTTACTGGCAGAAAACTTGATTTGTCTCATCTGAAAGTTTTTGGATGCATTGCATATGTGCATGTGCCAGATGAGCTGAGAACTAAGCTGGATCCAAAAGCTGAAAAATGTGTGCTTATTGGATATTCCCTTGAGAAAAAGGGATACAAGTGTTATAACCCTGCTACACGTGAGTTGAGGATAAGCAGGGATGTTGTCTTTGATGAGATGAGCAGTTGGTATGCTACTGAAAAAGAAGCTGTTGGGGCTGATGTGAGTGGAAGTGTGGTTGCACAGAATGCAGGTCAGCAATCACAGTCTTTGAGTGGACCAGGAAAGTCCTCATCTAGTGGGTCTGTTGATAGACCATGGAGTGGCAAGCTGCATCATAATACCAGTCCTGCAAATGTGATTAGTACATCACATAAAGAAAAAGAGAAAGTGGTTGAGCCCCTTGGTATGCCTGACATTTCTGCAAGGCATTCTCATGTTGATGGAGAGTCTAGTGGCTCAGATATGAGCCTTGATGAGGAGCTTGGGATTTGTCAGAGAGAAGGTCTTGGCAGGAGACCTTGACCTTGTTTATGTCAGCACATAGGATCGGTAGCTGACATCTTCACCAAAGCATTGGGTACAGAGAAGCTCCGTAGATTTAGAGCTTCACTTGGTGTACATGAGAGATGGAGTTGAGCTCGAGGGGGAGTGTTGAGATATCGAGCTCGTCTAGTGAGGCAGTGGCACTGATGACCTGCCAAGGGGATAGGCCCCACACTTATACCACTGGCATGGTTGGTGAGATCTTGGGTGATATGCGGCTAGTGGGATGATAGGCTGTGTGATAGCCATTCTAGAGACTGGCATAGCTATAGCGCCAACTCATTTAGTTGGGTTCACACTATAGAGAACCCTTGTATGTATTTGGTTGAGTACCTTTTATATTGTGTGTACTCTTATCTTGTATATGGTGTGTTGAGTGAAGTAGAAGAAGATTTTCAGCCTCTCACCTTGTGTGTTCTCTATTAGGGTTTTGTGAGTGTGTGTGTGTGCTTGCAAGAGCTCAAGCTCTCTTCCCCCCTGCATCTTTTCATATTGGGCTCCTATAACCTCCACAAGATCTTAACTCCCCACTAGCCCTCTTGTAACCACTTGTTGATATGACATCTTTTAATGACCAAATCTCATAACTCATTATCCTAAGCTAATGCTAGTAATGTTAGGGGGTTTTCACACCCCAAAATGCTAAGGGATGTTAAGACATATCAATAAGAAGTGGTATCCTAAGTTGGGTTTATCCCAAGTTGATCATGACCAATAAACAACCCAAAAATTGTAGTTAACGGCAAATGGAACATGTATCTTTTGCTATATCATGAGGGACAAATTTTCCACAATACATCCAATAGAAAGTCCACATAACGCAAGAAGCAGGAGCCCCGATTTGCACAATGGAGCCCACTATAGAAGTGCTTATGCCATGGAACCAAGTTCTAGTTCTTCTCCGTTTGGACAAGGAGCATGGAAGGTAGGGAAGGGTAAAGAGCCAATGTGTGAAAGGTTAAAGAGCCAATGTTAGGGACTATCTCCTCAAGGGAACAACAAGGGAATTCATAGAATGTTTCCTTGGTCGTATAGCGAGCTAACAATCGGTAGAGGACAAGTGCCATTGGAAACTGTGTAGCTCCCCCCTATGAACTTTAATGCACCGTTCTGGACTAATTATTGGAAATAATAATATAGTCAATTATACTGTATCAAACTGCACCTCCTCAAACCCACTAAATAAGGAAAGAACTTAGTAGAGTGCTCTTCTATTAATGATAGCTTATCGTTTTCATAAGAAGTGGTAAAACCATGTTAGGTCGCCATAATGTTTGGTGTCCTAAGTTGGATTTATCCCAAGTCAACCGTGACTAATAAACAACACAACAACTATAGTTACGACAAATGGGACATGTCTCTTTTTCTATATCATAAGGGATAAATGTTTCACAATATACCCACAATAGCAAGTGCACATAAAGCAAGAAGAAGGAGCCCCGCTCTTCATAGGAATCCATCATAGAAGAGCCTTTACCATGGAACCAAGGTCTAGTTCTTCTCCATTTGGACGAGGTATAGGGAATGTAGGTAAGGGTAAAGAGCCAATGTGGGGAACGGTAATGAGCCAATGTTAGGGGCTATTTCCTCAAGGGAACTACAAGGATATTTATAGAATATGTCCTTAGTCATATAGCGAGCCAACAACCACAGGTGCCATTGGAAATCGTGCAGCTCATCTCCATAGGGAAAGAGATCTCAAACCCTGAAATAGAGTCATGCAACCACCTCCTTATGTTCCACTGCCATGTGAATACACAGAAGATATGCTAAGGATGGTATTTAAAATAGGAAGAGGGGATACAACCAACATAGCACCTAGAGGCTCAAAGTTGTCGGGCACAAGCCAATCCTTATGTTCCACTGCCATGTGAATACACATACAGTATGCTAAGGATGGCATTTAAAGTAGGAAGAGGGGTTTCAACCAACATAGCACCTAGTGGCTCAGAGCTGTTGGGCACAAGCCAATCCATAACTCAAGGATGATGACCAAATTTGATAGAATTAGAGATCCCATTTAATACCTACAAAAGTTTGATCAAATTTTTGAGGCCATGGGATGGATTGATGATCCCACCAAGATCTGCTCATTCGAACTTTGTCGGGCCAGTGGTTTAGGTCTCTAAAGCCACATGAAAAGGTTATCTCTACAAGGTCTTAAGACACACTTTCATAGTGGTATTCTCACCGAGTGGAGCCAAATGGAGTCCTGTTGCATAGATATATAACCTTAAGTAGGAGGAGGGAGCAATGATGTGGGAATATATTGTTAGAACCACAAGTATCTCCACATGAGATATAATAGCCATAAAAGATTTGATGACTTATCGCTCATCAATTGATTTATGATCAATTTTTAGAGCAATAGGCTTCATGATCATCTCTATAGGGGTCTAGACACTATATCTTTGATGAGTGAGATAACCTACAAAAACTTCTTTATCTCTTGTACATAATCATGGATACTCCTTCCTTTTCGTTTCACATTATGAATCTGTTGTCTCAACTGAGACTTGCGAGGCATTAGTGTCTGTATCAAACAGCTTTACCAATGTATCCCATGTATCCTTGGGATTCTCAGCATCATGTATATGTATGAGTATAGCATCCGAGATACATATAGACAGGTAATGCAAAACTTTGTATGCTCTTTCTGACCATGGCTTATGAGCTACAACCTGTTGCTGTGTAGGTTGTAGGGGTCCGGCTCTGGCTCTGCACCTGTAACAAGGTTCCAAAAACCTTTTTCCTTGAGAAAACTTTTAATCCTATACTTCCACGCCTGGAAGTTCTTCCTATCCAACTTTTTACTACCCACAATTTGTATCGGGTTGTCTGACATATTTGCTCAATGCAAATGCACCTTCCACACACGTCCAAATCTATAAACAAGCCTTCCTCAGCTCAAACACACTCTAATAAGTGTTCCAGATACTCCAAAGTACTCAACAAACTTCACTTTTGATGTAGAAAATCAAACTGATTGCATCCAAAATGAACTGGCATACGCGGTCCAAGGTACCCTGTTTTGGCGTGCTTTCCAAGGCTTCAAATTGCAATTTAGTGGTTCAATCAAGTGTGGATAACTTGCATTGACACCTAAACAATCTCAAAGTTGCATATCAACACCAACCAAGGTGCGTACATACCAAATTTGTCAGATCTCCTTCTCTATTTTGAGAAAAACCAGTAAAACCAAAAAAGACCAGTAGTAAAAGTGCTCTAATTCCTTTGATTCTTGTCCAAATTGATAGACCAGGCATTCATTAGCTTAGCATTGATGTCTACTAACTCCATGTAAAAGGAATTAGACCAATTGTTTAAGATGAGAGAGTAATTAGCCGTGATTAATCACCCTCTGTTTCACTAATCACAGTAGATAGCCTGTTTAATCAGCTCATTTCCACCAGCTCCATAATGCATAATTGCTTCAACCAATCATATAGCTTCCTTCTCAAGTGTATGTACCACACCATTACTAAGAAGATTTTGGAATTTATCAACCACAAGACTTGATTTTTGGCCTCCACTTAGCAAAAAGATAAAAAACTGCTCTGTTTCCTCATGACATGCTGCGTCGCCTGCTCCTGAGAAGAATTGGTGAGTTTATAAAGTTATTTAAAGATATATATGGGTGCCCAGCACTCCTAGGCATGTACTCAATCCATCAATTGAGTGATTTTTGCAAAAACCTAGCTTTAATTGCATCCACAATTAGCATCATTTCTTTGTTTTTGTGAAGGGTTCAAACCAATGATTTTCCTCTCACATAAATGCACCAACTTGGCTCCAAATTCAATTTAGGGCTTTCAGATGAGTTGCCAATACATTAATCCTTGTCACATACATATTCCTTTGCCAAATTGCATCTATTTTCACAATACATCACTGCTTTCAAGCTCCAATGGAAAGCTTGCAAAAAACCAGAATTTTCTTTTGCTTTGGGTAACCCTGATTTGCCTTGTTTGTGCTTAAATCACCTGCAATCCGCTCAAGGGTGTTTAGTAGTCCTTACCCAGTAGGCCAAGCTCTCAGATTTGATAGAAATCGGTGTGCTCCAAGCTTCACAGCATCAATGGCACAGCATCAATGGCAAGCTTCACAGCTTTTCTTCACAGCTTCTTCTCCCTCTTCTCTTACTCACAGCTTTTCTTCACAGCTTCTTCTCCCTCTTCTCTTACTCACTCATTAACCCTAATAGAGAGAACCAGGCTCTGATACCATGATGAAAAACAGGTAGAGGGAGAGGAGACACACACACAGGAGAAAACCCTAATAGATATTATAAACCCTAACCATAGAAGGAAGCCATCTCCCTTCTCACACAATGCATAAATCCCTGATCCATAATACACAACACACGCTATGTGTTGTGTCCACACACAGCTAACCCTAGCTAATGTCCACACACTATGGCCAGCTGGACGCGGTCATTTATGTCTCACACATGTTACTAGATAACATGCCAGCACATGGTGCAACTGGCACAAGCTCACATCGAGCTTGAATCTCAACATAGCCTTCCTTAATGTCACCACTAGAATCTCTAAACTAATGGAATAGCTAGAGAGATACCTTTTTCATTGAGATGGAGGGAGGCCATCTAATGCTAATATTTCTATTAAATAGAAAGAAAGATCCTTAATCACAAAAAATTCACACACTCCTACAAACAAGATTCTATCCTACACATGCATGCATTCAAAAACCAGATATGCATAGAGAAAGAGGAAGAAGAGGAAAGCTTGATTCAAGTGGGGAGTCAAAAAATTTCAAAATGTATATACAATGTTCAAACTATTCCTGAACAAGACTTAAATTAGTTCTTGGTCCCCCATACTAGCTCCCTCCTTCTAATGTTACAATAAAGTCATGAGACTTTCCCATTCTTCCACTAAGTACATGGTTGGACCACTTTTTACTATATCGCAATGCCACCTTATAACAAATAAGAGTTGATTGCAATAGAATGACATGGGTGCCTTGAAAAAGATAGGGAATGTTAACCAATGTTGCTAGCATAGACCCCCCTTCCTAAAGATGATGCCATCCTCAAGGCTTACATCATTGACCACCGGCAAGGTTCTCTCTAATCTGAGAATTTGCATACCCATGGTTGGTGCTCAAGAGCTTGTCTCACACCTAATCCCTCAAGCAAAGAATAAAGAATGAAAGAATGATGAATGCGCTAATCTATGTTTATAGTCTAGGTGAATGGATAAGGAATCATCTAATCTAAGGGAAATGAGAAGAGAGAGAAAGACGGTAATAAGAGGGAATAAACCTAACTAAAAGGAAAAGTAAAGCAACTTAACACATGTGACTACACACTCTCACTCAACACTTAACCCTCACTCGCAAGCCTAAGCTCAAGAAAATGACAAGCACATGATAATGAGAAGATGGCAAACTAACACACAAGCTCTCATCCACCACAAGACTCTCACACATGGGGAGTGAGCAAGCCATGCCCAAACACACCACATCCTAAGCTCAACTACTAAGAGAAAAAGGAGGAGATTGTGAGATCCCCATCCCCACTGCGTAACGGATTCGGGGTGCTAGCAGCGGAAGTAGCACATCTTGCGCGGGGCAGGGTCCCACACTCGGGGCTTCGCCCACGGATATCCGGACAGGTGACTAATTCCTCGATTCTTCCAAACCGAACTCGGAAAAACTTCTCTTGCCCGGAAAGCACGGGAGATTCCACGAGGATAAGTTTTTCCTAACGTAGTCAAAAGCCTTAACTAACTGAGCTCATCTGACCGAACCCGTAAGTCCCATAGTCAGATATGGGAAAAGGACTGTACTTGGATCATAGAGATCAATGCTTTTTTTCTCATTGAGAGGCACATCCGTTGATTCTTTTCCATAGAACAATTTTTATCCGGGATTTACTTCATCTATCAAACTAAACAGAAATTGAGTCTCGATTTACGGATCCATCAGTCCAGCCTAACCCCATCCAGTCCCATGGGTTAGCCAACCGCCCAACCACTGTAGTGATGGGATCCAATTAGGAATTTGGTTAGGTTTTATCCCGGGTACTAGGGAAAAGAGTTCCCAGGCCCCCTAGCCGGATGTTCATGCAAACATAAAACTAGTCACACCACTTACACACCCAATATGAAATTGCCTTTTTCACAGATTCAGTCATCTTTAAAACAATCATTTAATGAAACTATAGTATCACTGATCACAATCCTCCAAAATATCCGGTTGAATCTTAATTTTCAATCATTCCTTATCAAAGTATCTATGGCATCATTGGCAACCAGAACGCTCACCACCTGTTCACTCAGGGGCCTTTTCAATAGTTCCTAGCTCATAGTACTCAACAATATAATCACTTATAAAAATCAAGATGGAATCTCCATTGAAGATCAGCAAGATCAACCAACAGATCCATATAAAAGAGCCATGGACTCATCCGTTGAGGACCAGCAAGGTCAATCAACCAGATCCATGCCCGGTTTCAGAAAACAACTCTTACTCCTTATTCCAATATCTTCCACGACACACGTGTGGGTATCTTCGGCAACCTAGAGCCCGAGCACCGTATGGTCAGCACCCTCTAGGATCCTTCGCAGGTCACCTAGCGCTTCACTCATAGGCCGCTTCCTTGGTCCCTCATCCACCGTACCGGAAGCTCACCATTTAAATCGAACCGAGGCTGGTCAAGACCTTGGCTGACCTTGCTACGCGAGACGTCCTCCATTGACTCTCCGTACAGCAGTTGCAACGTTATCAGGTAGGTCTTCACGACCACATTCTCAAGATAGTCAAAATGCTTCCCCAGCATTCTTGACATAAAACAGTCATTTACAACAAACAGATCACAAATGTAGTTTCTATAATGAATTCACATCTTTCCAGTTTGTTCCACATCAATCCATATTACTTAACCCAAACCCAATTCATAAGTGTATCCATTCTTGACGAGATGAATCATTTTCCATCCCATCTCATTAGATTCATTCACTTCACATAACATCCATTCCTGTCTTTCTTAATTTACATTACGTCTCATCACATCCATTTCTCATTACATCTCATTCGTTCACATATTATATTATTTATTTCACATTCTGATTCACTTGACATCTCATCTCATCCATTCGTTCATATCGACTTCATATCCATTCACATACATATTCGCATTCATATATCCACATCCACAACCATTCGTTCATATCGACTTCATATCCATTCACATACATATTCGCATTCATATATCCACAACCACATTCATACATCCACATCCACATCCATACATCCATTTTCACATCCACATCCATACATCCATTTTCACATCCACATTCACATTCATACATCCACATCCACTTCCACATCCATACATCCATTTCCACATCCACCTTCATACATTCACATCCCCATTCACATTCATACATTCACATCCACATTCACATTCATACATCCACATCCACATCCACATCCATACTTCCACATCCACATTCATACATCCACATCCACATCCATACTTCCATTTCCACATCCACATTCATACCTTCACATCCCCACTCACATTCATACATCTACATCCGCATTCATACATCCATATCCACATTCCACATCCTCATTCACATTCACATACATCCACATCCACATTCCATATCTACATCATTTCTTTCACATACATATAACTACATCCATTCTTTCACATACATATATCTCCATCTATTCATCGTTCATTTTCATCTATCTGATTCGTTTCACATCCTCATATCTATTTATAGAATACAAAAGAATTCTCATTTTTAATATAAGATTTCTTTACGCTTCTATTTATGCATAAATTCCATTTTAAGGAGAATAACACTTTCGAAATAAAAATCAATCTTTTATGCATCTTCCTATGCATAAATTCATTTTAAATGAGAATGACACTTTTGAATTAAAAATCAATCTTTCATGCATCTTCCTATGCATAAATTCAAAATTGACGAAAATAACTCTTTTGAACTAATAATAGATTTCTTTATGCATCTTTCTATGCATAAAATTAAAATTGATGAGAATAACACTTTTGGATTAAAATAAATTCTTTATGCATCTTTCCATTCATAAATCCAATTTAGTAGGAATTACACTTTTAGAATAAAAGAATTTCTCTTATGCATCTAATTTAAGCATAAAATCATTTATGATGAAAATCACACTTTTAATATAAAAATATCTTTTATGCACCCATTTATGCATAAAAATCAAATATGATAAAAGTAACACTTTTACAATAAAATAATAATCTTTTATGAATGCCTCTATGCATGAAAATCAAATATGATAAGAGTAACACTTTTACAATAAAATAATAATCTTTTATGCATACCTCTATGCATGAAAATCAAATATGATAAGAGTAACACTTTTACAATAAAATAATAATCTTTTATGCATACCTCTATGCATGAAAATCAAATATGATAAGAGTAACACTTTTACAATAAAATAATAATCTTTTATGCATACTTTTATGCATAAAAATCAATAACAATGAAAGTAATACTTTTATAATAAAACTAAATTTCTTTTATACAAATAATCAAAATGCATCTTCTATGCATGAAAATTACACTTTAGAATATAGAATTCATAAGGATTACTCTTTTAGAATAATGAAAGAAAATACTTATTTCTAAATTTTTGAAAAATTTTACAATAACCTCCTTTGTATGGCTGACCATCTTTCAATTTTAAGTCTCTAAAATTAATTAGAAATGCATCAAGAGTATTTAAATCATTCTAAAGTAACATTTTTCTACTTATTTCAGAGAAACATTATGAAAAACTTGAGTTTATTCATTAATCATTCACCTAGGATAAAGAATGGTTGGATTTACTAGAGAAGAGAGGGGAATGCCTTTTGCAACAATGAGGCATAGCATCACTTGCAATTTTAGAGAAGACAAAAAGCATAAAAAACCATAAAAACCATAAAATAAATGAAAAAGAGAAGAATCACCAACTTACTGATGAATTTGAGAGCTTTCCTTTGGCTTGATGGTTTGAGGGTTCAACTCTTGTTTGAGACAAGAGTGGCCACCAATCTTTTGGAAGAGGGAAGGTCAAAAACTAATGAATTATGAGTAAAATTCATTGTTTTTGGCACTTGGGAGAGGCAGGGTAATAGTGCAAAAACACTATCAAGTTTCAACAAAGGGGAGGGCTTCTATTTATAGGAAAAAGTGAGCCTCTAACCAAGCAAACTGATTCTAGAATTTTCCAGATCAGTTTGGTCAATTTTTGACCATTTTTAGGTCAATTTTGCTCACTTTTTGGATCTAGTTGAAACAGGAGAGAGACGAGATGAAAATATCTCATTATTTGGGAGTTTAAAACTCATTCAAGCATGTGAAATAGGCGCCTCCTTCATGAGGGGAATTCCCCCATGCAGAGGTGTCAGAAATGTATCATTACTTCTAAATATCTCCCTTTTTTAACTATTAACCTTGTCCTTAGTCAACTCTTCATCTTATGTGAGTATTTACTCATTTTTGGGAGATTTTTCTTTTATTTCTTCATTTATCTCCTCCCTACATTTGGATGAATCTTATTGGCCCATAGAAACCTTAATTTAAAATTTTAAAAAAATCTTCACCCCCAGGATAATGCCTCTTGAACAGATTATACTTAATTTCTAATGCACCTTCTGGAAATCTTTTTGAACTTTTGTTTCAGGGGAACTTATTTTAATAAGAAGAGATATTTTTCCATCCAAAAATATTTAAAAACTGAATTACCACTCTCTAGAAGATTTTCTCTCTCTAGGTCAAAACTGATAGAAACAAGATCTTTTATATTTCTGAAGAGGGATTTGACTACAGGGGAAGATACTGGACATCCTGAGAGGCTGGGGGAGGAATCTTACAGAGATAAACTCACTCAACTCACTAATCTACAAAGGAGCACAAGGATGGAATCCTCCACAACTTAGGCTAGAGGGGAATGAGATTTTCCTCACCCACACTCTCTTTAAATAGTAAAATGTAGGGCCATCCCATATGCACAAGTTAAGGTGAGTCCTCAAAAAGATATACAATGAATCTCAATGTTACTACACCCAAATATCCTATGGCAAAATATATAATATATCCAGCAAAGTGATGTGCAAATACATGTGTGTGTGCACCATCATGTGGAGAGGGTAGATAGTGTTAACCTAAGGTGTATAGAAAGGGGTTAACATCCCTACACCCCCAACGATGTGGTGGCAATGAGTATGAAAATGGAGGGGGGAAGGGAAAAAATGGATAGGATTGATGTAAATGAAGCCCAAAAGAAGAATGCATTATGCCAAAGATGACCCAAACCCAAGGATCCGTAAGATGTGTTGATGAAGAGGATCTTCCATGCACCAAAAAATGAAGTGAGAGAAAGTCCCCTACCTCAAAGGGTTTTCCATGGAAGTGAGGGGTGCTCCCCCACCTCAAAAGTTGATTCCATCCACCGGGATCCCAAATGTAAATGAGGAACTCAAGAGGCTCCCAAAGATGTTATTCATGGAAGTTGTAGCTTCACAGTAAGCATTATCTTCACCAAGTTATAGCTTCACAATAAGCATTGTCTTCATCAAGGCATACAACCTATCTAAAGCACCTGTCTAGATCATGAAACCATATTGAACATGGGAATGGAAACCTCGAGGGGTGTCAAACCCTTAAGCTCTAGCAATCCAATGTTTGGACCATGAGGGGGCAAAAGCTAGTAAGCTTTCTCTCTTCTCACATCATCTCTCTCTCTCTCTCTCTCTCTCTAAATCACACTCCACACCTAGTTAATCACAATCAAGAATCAAGAAAGCTTACTTCAGGTACACATGCATACACTCAAGTACTCACATGCAAGCAAGAAACTCATCAAGACTCCTTAGCTAATGACAAGCAGAAACATGAAAGCATGCAAGAATTAAGAAGAGATTAAGATAAGCAAGAATAAAAGTGCTCCCAAGCTTGATCTCAAATGTAGATTATATTATCAAAAATTCCTTTACACACTCCAATAAGTCACTTATATACAAGTGGGCTTTGCCCAACCGTGCTATCCACACTTACAGGGTGCCCAAAATATGTTCTCATTACAAATTCATGCCTTATTTGGGCTGGCTTCTATTACAATAGTGGGCCTTTGGCCATATACAATGTGAAAGGTAGGCTATGGTGGATAAATAGAATGTGGGGGAGAGGGAGATCTTGAGTTCCTTGCAAGCAAACACACACACACACACACATACACAAAGAGAGCAAAACACAAGATAGAGATGGATGGCTGAATTTTATTATATTTTCTTCTCTTCTCCTACAACCATATAACTAAAAAGATAAGAGTATATACTATAAGGGAAAGTACTCTCCTACAATAACATACAATGGTCAGTCCATAATAACATACAATGGTCAACTTGACTATATGAGCTGGCACTATAACTATGTCATAACTCTAGCACTCCAAAGTGGCTGTCAAACATCCTATCATCCATTGGCGGCATATTAACCATAATCTCACCAACCATGCCATTGGCATAAGTGTGGAAGCTATCAACCAGGTGGGTCATCAATGTCTGTAACACTAGTTGAGGTTGATATCTCAGCACTCCTTCTTGAGCTCAACTCCACACACTGCACTATAAGTAAGATCCTAAACCTAGGGAGCTTCCTTGTGCCCAATGCCTTTGTGAAGATGTCAGCCACCTGATCCTCTGTGTTGCTGACATATACCAGATCTACATCACCTACTATAACCTTCTCTCTCACAAAGTGATAATGCACCTCAATGTACTTTGTTTTAGCATGGTATACTGGCCAACTGTATCCTACTCATGTTGTCACAATAAATGACAACTACCCTATCCACGACAGCGGCTCACCCATATCACCAAGTACCTTCCAAAACCAAGCCTCCTCACAAGCTGCCATAGAAGCACCCCTGTACTCTGCCTCTATAGTCGACAAAGCAATTGTTGGCTATTTCTTACTACTCCAACTCACAGCAGCACTCCCAAACAAAAACATAAATCCACTCGTAGACCTCTTGTCTATGAAACTACTAGCCCAATTAGCATCTTTGTACCCATGTAGTTGTATCTCTGTACTAGCCTCATAGAAAAGTCAATAATCAATTGAGGACTTTATCTACTTGAGAATCCGTCTAGCCACATCCAAGTGTGACTTCCTAGGGGCCTATGTAAACTGACTCACAAGTCAAACAGCATAGCTCAATTCTGGCCTAGTAATTGAGGACTTTATCTAGTTGAGAATCCGTCTAGCCACATCCAAGGGTGACTTCCTAGGGGCCTATGTAAACTGACTCACAAGTCCAACAGCATAGCTCAATTCTAGCCTAGTAATGATCATGTAGATCAAGCTACCCACTGGGGTCCTCCAAAAGCTTACTTGTATCTACAAAACTCTTTGTGCTTTGCTCCACCAATGGCATTGTCTTATAGATTGTCATACTATACTTGGACAACATGTCTAAGCCATACTACCTCTGTAACAACAAAATGCCATGAGGTGATCTCACCACCTCTATGTCCAAGAAATACCACAGCTCATCCAAATCCTTCATCTCAAGATTCTGCTTTAAAACCCTCTTGACAGCATACATATCAACATCACTATCAAGTCATCCACATAAATGACTAATAGCATTGTCTCTCTATTTGTCTTTTTCACATAAAGTAAAAAAATTGCATTGAATATCTAAAATCCAATGGTAACAAGATACTCCGTGATCTTGTTTGACCATGCTCCGGGTGCCTACTTTAAGCCATACAAGGCTTTAAGCCATACAAGGCTTTGCATAACTTGCACACAAAATCTGGGTGTGCATCACTCTCATCATCATAACCTTCTGGTGGCTGCATTATGTATAATTCTTCTTGCAAATCATCATGCAAGAAGGCATTCTTTACATCCATCTAATGTAAAGACCAACCTTTTGCTGTACAGCCACCATAGCAATGACAACTCTCACGTTTTCCATTCTCAACTGGGATGAATGTCTCCTCATATTCAATGCCATAGGTCTGCGCATAACCCTTGGCAACCAATCTCACCTTATACATGCTCACTGAACCCTCTACGTTATGCTTTACGTTATACACCCGCTTACATCTAATTGTCTTATTTTTCTTAGGAAAAGGCACTAACTCCCATGTTGCATTTACATCTAATGTTGCCATCTCCTCATTCATGGCATCTTCCCATTTTTTATTTCCAAGTTCCTGCTCAAAACAAGTGGGCTCCAACTCCTACATTACTTTAATCAGGTAAGCATAATGATGGGCTATATATTCATCATATCTCAACTTGTTAATAGGGTACTTAGCCCTCGTAGACCTAGATACACTTGGATCACTACCAGGTGTCCTCAAAACAACCCTGGATCTCCTTATACCAGGAGTACCAACAAACGAAATTCTAAGCTTTGAGGACACTGCCATGTGTCCTCAAAACAGCCTTGGATCTCCTTACACCAGGAGTAACCACAAACGGAATTCTAAGCTTCTCATCAAGGCTCTACTTAGAGCCATTAGAGTCACCATCCAGATATGAGTGACCTACTAACAAATCAAGCACAAAAGGTTGATCTACCTTTTCCTTCTCTTTACATGATACATGTGTACCTACATCTATCCTTAACCTGCTTGCTAACACTAGATCCACTACTAGAGGACTCTCTAACCCACTAAGCACTTGTGATTGCTTCTCTACATGTGGTGTAGAATTAGTACTTCTTACATCTGTATCTTATGTTGTCTTCATTGATGGTGCATATAATAGCTACTCATGTTATCAAAGACAACATCTTTTCTTACTTGCATCTCATGAGTGGTAGGGTTATAACCTTTTTGCTCCAAATCATAACCAATGAAGATGCATTTCTCTGCCTTTGGTTCAAACTTTGTTCTCTTTTCATCGAGAATGTACACATTTGCAATACACCCAAACACTTTCAAGTAAGACACATTCAACTTTATGCCTGTAAACTTATGTTCAGTCGTCGTTATACCATGAACAGCTGCAGTGGGGGTCCTATTCATAAGCTACTGCTTCTACCCAAAAATAATGTGGCATATTCTTTTTATACATCAAGACACGCGCCACTTCTGCAACGTGCCTATTTCTTCTTTCTGCAGCACCATTCTATTTACGGAGTGTACCTAGATGTAAACTATCTCTTAATTCCCTGCTTTCTCAAGAAATCACTGAACTCATTTGGAGAAATACTCTCCCCCACATCTGATCTCAAGCATTTTATTTGTATGTCTTTTTCCTTCACAACCAAGACTTTAAATCTCTAAAAGTGAGCAAACACCTCACTTTTATCCCTAACAAAATAAAACCACACTTTCCTAGTGTGATCATCAATAAATGTAACATAATACTTACAACTTGCAATTGTTGTAGTCTTGGTCGGTCCCCACACATGTAAATGTATAACATCTAATGGCCTTACACTTACATGCTTTTCATGTGGGAAAACATGTTTGGCCTACTTACAAAGCTGGCATGCTTCACATACTTTATGCATACCATCAACCTTAAACTTTGGCAAACCTACAAAAATATTTTAGGCTTGCATAGACTTCAGTCATTGTATATTCACATGACCAATGCGCTTGTGCCATATGTCAATATCTGCAATGACACTTGTTCCATGCACAAACACGGTTGCCTTTACCTCGTGCATGTTCATATCCAAAGTAAACATCATGCCATTTATGTTACCCTTTACAACCAAGCGACACTGATTTTTAAAGTCTTCCACAAAACATCCTTGAGGATTAAAACCTCACTTGCAGACCCTACTCAACCATCTGTCCAACAGAAACTAGATTCTTATAATATTTGGAACATGAAGTATAGTTGCCAAGCACTTCATTTTGCCATCCTGCATAGACAATTCCACTTTACCAACATGTGCAATGGGATGTGCAGTATCATCTCATGCATTTCTACATAACCTGATTTTTTCCATTTTCTACATGTCTCTAAAATGACTCACCATGACTACTCATGTGGTTAGAGGTGCTAGAATCCACATATCATATATCTTTAGATCCTGATACATCTCTTGTTATATAGAACTGAGCATGTGCTACATCACAAACAACTACTCACTTCTTTCATCATCACCACCATGTTTACTAGATGATGCATAGTTACTTTGTTGAGATACAACTTTTCACTTTTAATGCCATTCTACTTTTTAAAGAAATTATTTGTAATATATCCTAGTTTGCCACAATAATAGCACTCTATGTTATCTGCACTATGATTTCTCTGCCAACCACCTTGGCCTCTCTGGTTCTCCCTACCTTTAGACTAGCCTCTTCCACATGATTGTTGTTGCTGCTCTATGAATCATTAGACTATTTTTATCCATAATTCTAGTTTCCATGTCAACCACCACCTTGGCCTCAACCATGACCTCTACCTCTGCCTCTACTTGTGCAACCAGGATCTTATTCTAGGAATTGATTGTGGAAAGATAGAGAATTAATTCAATCATAAAAAACCATTGCTTGTAAGCTTCAACTAAATCAAAGCAATTGAAAAATTAAACACTTAAACAAAAATACTTAGCTCCAAAAAGACCATATTGGGTGCAATCTTCCCCCCTCTTGTGCGTGGCCTCTCCCCACACAAGAGTATTTCTTTATTAGCTTTCCTTTTTCACCAAAATTAGGCCATAGCCCCCAAAATACAAGATGTGCTTTTTAGAGAGCACGGCACTCTTCTTTAACAAAAATAGAGTGTCAAATTGGGACTAGGGTAAAGCCATAGGCTTTAATAAATTCCATAAAAATAAATGTATCTTTCCTAAAGTTCAAAATGGAAAAATCATTTAATAAGATTACAAGCTACATGCTTGCCAAAAATGAAATGTGATGATCCAAGACATTTCTTCCAAAGTAAACTCTTCAATTCCCATAGTCTTCATCACCTGAAAATATAAGCCCAATTAATTATTAAATTAATCCCACAAATATTAAACAGGCACAAATCATCACCAACTCATGACTACCAGGCGTAAGTACCCCGGGAATCACCCTGCCATACAAACCTAACTGAAATAATCATAGGTGGCCTCAAACATACGTCATATACCGCACGTATTAATATTTATAGTGGTATCACCCACGATATTAACCTAGCCGGCATGACGCAAGAGTAATCTAGGCATCCCCAAATTACTCAAGAGGGGATGAATAATATTTTTCTAGAGGACTTAAAATATATTCTCATGACATCCCTCTTGCTTGAGTTTGCAATTGTCCTCAATTGCAGATTTGCTGGGTTTGAAAAGAATGAAGAATTTCAGGGTAAACTCGGAAAAATTTCTCAGGCATCCATTTAGCATCTTCTTGTGGATGATTCTTAAAAGTCAAAAGATACTTGAAGTATTGATTACCTGTCCTTGTTGTTGTTATCTCTTGGTCAATGATTGCATCAGGAACTAGTACTTCTTCCTCTCCTTCAATAAGAGGTGGTTCCTCATATGTTGGGTGAGTAGGAAGTGTTCCTCGAAAAGGTTTCAAGAGATGGATATGAAAAGAATTGTGGATATTCCAATTAGATGGAAGCTCTAGTCTATAGGCCACATCATTAATCTTTTGAAGGATTTTAAATGGCCCATAATATCTAGGCGCTAGCTTCACTGCAGGGAATTTTTCCACACTCTTTAATCGACGCTTTTCAATTCTCAAAAGTACATAATCACCTTCTTGAAATGAAAAATCTTTGCGCTTTCTATTTGCTTGAGATGTATACTTCTCTTGAGCTCTTTGAATACAATCACGCACTTCAGATAGAATGCGATCAAAGTCTCTAACATATTGGTCAGCTGCTTCAATCTTATGAGAGAGTCTAGTAGCCGGAATAGGCAATGCTCTTCCATAGATAATCTCAAATGGTGCTCTTTGAATACAATCACGCACTTCAGATAGAATGCGATCAAAGTCTCTAACATATTGGTCAGCTGCTTCAATCTTATGAGAGAGTCTAGTAGCCGGAATAGGCAATGCTCTTCCATAGATAATCTCAAATGGTGCTCGACCAGTAGCAGTATGAGGAGTATTATTATAAGTAAATTGGAGTAGGTGTATGTACTTATCCCATGCACTAGGTTGCTGGGAAACATAGGCTCTAAGCATATCTAAGATAGTGCTATTTGTAACTTCGGTTTGTCCATTCGATTCCGGATGGAAAGCCGTAGAAAAATCTAACTTAGTGCCCAAGTTTGAGAAAAGAGCAACCCAAAAGTGACTACAACATTTAGAATCTCTATCAAAAACTATCACTTTGGGTAGACCATGATGAACAAAAATTTGCTTAACAAATATGTTCGCGGCTTGCTGAGAAGTTAGTGTCTTTTTACATGGAATGAAATAGGCTTGCTTACTAAATCTGTCCACTATTGTCCAAATCATGTCATGGTGACTGGAAGTAGTAGGGAAGCCAGTAATGAAGTCCATAGACACTTGTTCCCATGGTCTATCAGGAATAGGTAGAGGCATAAGCAATCCTAAAGCTTTGCCTTTGTAGCTTTTGATTGTTTGACAAATGTTACATTCAGCTACAAACTTAGCTACATCATTCTTCAAATGGGGCCAATAGAATTCTCGAGAAACTACTTGAAGTGTTACGGAAACTCCTCTATGTCCCACAAATGGTGGTTGGTGCATCTCTTCCAAGACAAGTTGTCTGTAAGGTTGAGTGACACACAATCTCTTCTCAAAGAAAAGATAGCCATCATTATGAGAATAACTTCCTTGAGGTGTCCAATTGTTTTCACGCAATTTAATCCATATTTGAGAAAAATCTGGATCAACTTCATAAGTTTCTTTCATGAGGACAAATGGTTCACTTTCAATTATAGAAATGTTGTTGATATTTGGTCTTCGACTCAAAGCATCGGCAACAACATTTTCTTTTCCAGGTTGATATTGAATCATAGGTTGGAAACTTTGAATGAAAGCTGCCCATTTGATATGCCTATCTGAAATAAGAGGTTGCGTAAGCAAATGCCTAATGCTTTGTTGGTCTGTCTTGATAAGAAATTCAGAGCCCATTAGGTAATGCTTCCAAATTTTCAAAGCATGCACTACTGCTGCTAATTCCTTATCATAAGTGCTATAATTTTGCTCTGTAGGCTTAAGCTTTCTACTTTGATAAGCAATAGGATGGTTGTCTTGCATAAGAACAGCTCCAAATCCTTTTCCACTAGCATCAGCCACTACTATAAAGAATGGTCTTTGAAAATCAGGTAGTGTTAGAACTGGTGCTTGTGTTAAAGCATTCTTGAGTGTTGCAAAAGATTTATCTTGCTTATCAGTCCAATTGAAATTTGTAGTTTTCTTAAGGAGTTCAGTCAAAGGATTGGCAATACAAGCAAAATTCTTGACGAACTTCCTATAATAACTACATAAGCCAAGAAAAGATCTAAGATCATGTATGTTTCTAGGCGTAGGCCAAGAAGCAATACACTCAATTTTCTTCGGATCTACACGAATCCCTTCGGCCGATACTATATGTCCTAAGTATTCAATCTCCTCTTGAAAGAAAGAACTTTTTTCAGGATTGACATACAATTCATTTTCTCTCAAAAGATTGAACACTTGTTCCAAGTGTTGTTTATGCTCTTGTCGATCCTTGCTAAAAACAAGAATGTCATCAAAGAACACTATAACAAAACTTTGAAACTTAAGGAATATACGATTCATCATACGGCTGAAAGTAGCTGGAGCATTGGTCAAACCAAATGGCATAACCAAAAACTCATAATGACCAGTTTGGGTTCTAAAAGCTGTCTTGAAAATGTCAGATTGAGTCATACGGACTTGATGATACCCAGACTTTAGGTCAATCTTGCTAAAGACCTTTGATCCTCTAAGCTTATCAAGAAGATCATCTACCCTAGGAATAGGATATCTGTTCTTGACAGTAATCTTATTCAATGCACGATAGTCTACACACATTCGGTAAGTTCCGTTCTTCTTCTTAACAAGAAGTACTGGAGCTCCAAAAGGTGAAATACTAGGTCGAATAAGGCCTCTCTCTAGCAAGTCTTCTATTTGGCTTTGGATTTCTCTTTGCTCTAAATTGTTGACTCTATAGGGAGCTTTACAAGGCGGGAAATTTCCAGGCAATAAGTCAATACTATGATCCTCTGGCCTAGACTTAGGTAATCCTGGAGGCAGATCTTCCATGAAACAGTCACTAAATTTGGAGATAAAAGAATCAAACTTTGGTCTTTTGGATGTGTCCAACTCAGCATCAAGCTGGTTAACCCATACCATATAAGTCTTATCTCTTTTTCTTAGAGCTCTCTTTGCTTGAGTGTGACTCAACAAAGGACTCATTTCTCCTTTGACTTGACACTGGAGGATAATATTTTCATTGTCCTTCCTTAGAGAAATACTATGAGTGTCATAGTCAATATAATAGGATTGTATTTGTGTCTCCAAGGCATACCCAAAATTATATCTACCCCTTGTAAAGGTGCAACTAAGAAATCCCTCTTTTCTGTTAAAGGTTTGATACATAAATCCAAATCTTTCACTACTTGCATGCAATTATACTTTGTTCCAGTAAATGCTGCTTTGACTTTATAGTGCGTAGGTAAAGAATAAAGATTTAATGCTCTAAGTACCTTTTCAGAAATGAAATCATGTGTACTACCATCATCATGCAAAATAAGAACTTCATGTCCATTTATCGTTCCTTTTATTTTAAGCAAAGAATGAACATGAGGTTTACCTTCTTGTTCTGAGTAATCTGGATCGAAATTACCCTCTTGCTCGAATGATTCTTCTTCATTGTCATCTTCTTCAATCATGTTGACTCGAGCTGCTGCTGCTGCTGGTGTTGAATTCTTGGTACGCTCCGGACAATTCGGTGCTATGTGACCTTCTTTGTGGCACTTGAAACATTTGATAGGAGATGTCTTCGGTTTGCCACCATTGACTTTCTTATTGGTACTCAGGTTGCCTTTAGCTTCGTCCTTGCCTTTGTCATAACCTGGTTTATACATCTTCTTTGAAGCATAAAAAGATTTAGTAAATGGTTTAGAAGAAGTACCCTCATGTGCTTTAATCTCTTTAGGAAAACCATTTTTACGTTCTGAATTAGTTGCCAAGGATATTGCAGAAGATAGTGAATAAGGTCGAAACATATTCACATCGGCCCTAATGGTAGATCTAAGGCCCGATATGAACTTCCTTTTTTGATCCTTCTCACTAACTCTATCCACGACCTGCACCTGTAATAAAGTATTCCAGAACTTTTCTACATACTGTGACATAGTCTCCTTTTCCAATTGATGCAAAGTGTCCCATTGGTGCCTAACTTTGGACTTGAATTGTGAGGGTAAAAAGTGCTTTTTAACCAGCCGTTGAAATCTTTTCCAAGAATCTGGCTTGTCACGACCTTGCTTAACTACACTCCACCATAAAGCTGCACTGTCTACCATATGATTGACTGCACATTTAATCTTATCTTTCTCTGAAAATCTTTCTCCAGAAAAATAGTCATCTAGTTGACTAAGCCAAGCTAAAATGACCCTAGCATCCTTCTTTCCATCATAATTTTGAAATGTGAAAGCTTTCCGACTAATCTTGGATTCTTTTTGTGACCTTTGTGCTTGCAATGTAGCATTTACAGCCCTTTGAATAGTGTCATCTTCGTCATCAAAAGATAGCGAAGAGTCACGCTTGCGTCTACGATTTGAGAGCTGTCTCTCCAATTCAATACGCTTCTCTCTTTCTTCTACGATTTGATGTTGTAAAGAAAGGAGTTGCTCTTGAATTGATGGCGAGAGAGGCAAATCGGCCATAGTGCTTGTGCAAAAGATATAGATAAATAAAATTTTACTTTATTTGATGTAAATAAATAAAGCAAAAATGAGTACTTATCTTATTTTTCTCCCGCAATTCGATCTTGGTTGAAGCTAAACAAGACGTGTTCAATGGCTGAATTGAATTCTCGTCGCCTCAAACAAATCCCGAACGATTCCGCGTGATTCAAGAGTCTTGGGCTAGTCGAATTGTTGATGAAATAATTTTTCTGCACTTTGAAACCTGCTGAAACAGTCCTGTAAACCTTGCCCAAACTCTGTAATATTTTTCTAAAATTTTCAGAATTTTTTAGAAGCGATTTCGGAATTTTCTGGCCTTTTCTAGGCAATTTTGAAGCTTTTTAAAACCTATAAATCACTTTTCTACACCCAGAAATTTTCAGAATTGGAAAACCTTTGAATTTCTCCTCAAATTTAGAAATTGGAAAAAGTAGAGGTTGAAAAAGGAGTGATGTGACTTGCATAGGGATTGGGAAAAGTAAACTTGATTAGAAAGTGGATTAAGAAGGTGATTAGCTTATGGGAGATTAGGCATGAAATTTATTTTTTTTTCTACTCCACTCCACGCTTTTGCGCCGGCAGGCTGCCGCCGTGCGCTTGCTTGTCCAAAAGATTATTGAGAATTATAAGATAGCTTTTGCATGGATTTATCTCCCCCGTCCATTATAGATTTGCTCAACCTTGAAGCTTTCTGATTTCTGAGAGTTACCCGTGAGGTTTTTGGCTATGAGGATTTCATCCATACGGTCAGATTCTGATTTCACAGAGTATTTGGAAAAACCACTTTTTGATAGAGAGGGATGGTTTTGCAGGGTGGTGAGTGGGTTTGAGAGTAGATCTAGTTTTGAATCTTTGACCTTTGGGTAAAGACCTGCAAAACACCCTTCTGTCCACTGGATAAATTCCTGCACTTTCTTGATTTTTGAGAAGTTGAAGCCCTTTCCTACCTTCTCCACAAATCTCCTAGCCCAAACTCTGATACCACTGCAACCGGAATCTTATTCTAGGAATTGATTGTGGAAAGATAGAGAATTAATTCAATCATAAAAAACCATTGCTTGTAAGCTTCAACTAAATCAAAGCAATTGAAAAATTAAACACTTAAACAAAAATACTTAGCTCCAAAAAGACCATATTGGGTGCAATCTTCCCCCCTCTTGTGCATGGCCTCTCCCCACAGAAGAGTATTTCTTTATTAGCTTTCCTTTTTCACCAAAATTAGGCCATAGCCCCCAAAATACAAGATGTGCTTTTTAGAGAGCACGGCACTCTTCTTTAACAAAAATAGAGTATCAAATTGGGACTAGGGTAAAGCCATAGGCTTTAATAAATTCCACAAAAATAAATGTATCTTTCCTAAAGTTCAAAATGAAAAAATCATTTAATAAGATTACAAGCTACTATGCTTGCCAAAAATGAAATGTGATGATCCAAGACATTTCTTCCAAAGTAAACTCTTCAATTCCCATAGTCTTCATCACCTGAAAATATAAGCCCAATTAATTATTAAATTAATCCCACAAATATTAAACAGGCACAAATCATCACCAACTCATGACTACCAGGCGTAAGTACCCCAGGAATCACCCTGCCATACAAACCTAACTGAAATAATCATAGGTGGCCTCAAACATACGTCATATACCGCACGTATTAATATTTATAGTGGTATCACCCACGATATTAACCTAGCCGGCATGACGCAAGAGTAATCTAGGCATCCCCAAATTACTCAAGAGGGGATGAATAATATTTTTCTAGAGGACTTAAAATATATTCTCATGACAACTTGAATTGGAATAGAAGGCTACTTTTGATGTGTTCTTGCTTTGTGAAGAGGAGTCCTCACCAAGAGACTTTTCTTCTATGATCAGCATAGACACTAAGTCCTGAAAGTTGGGAACATTCTCTCACTACAATGGAGGCCTTTAATGGCTTATAGTCTTTGCCAAGCCTATTTAAATAGATGCTCACTTAATTACATCTTCCATCGATACATTAAAAGACCCAAGGGATTCAACAATGCCCTTAATCTTTAAATTATACTCATTGGTAGACATGCTTTTCTTCTCCACAGTATGCAGCTCTTGTTTTAGTTGTAGATTCTTTGCCTTTGTGTTGGTCTAGAACATCTACACACCAGGTTCTGCAATGTAACTATTAGAGTGTTGACATCTTGTATGTGTCCTATTATTATCTTGTATGTGTCCTATCATTATGTCTATGACACTGATTGAAAGATAATACATGACTTTCCTTGCACCTTGGTTCCAATCCTTGAATGCCTTTATATCTGCTAAAGTGGCATTCTCTTCATACAACTTTGGATTACTTAATCTGATTCTTTTACTGATAGTTTTATTAAACTTGGAGAGGTGTTTATCTAGCATGGCTATTTTTTGTGTAAGCTCAGTGGTGGATATGTTTTCTTTAATCGCTACCTCTACTTTCAATTGTGTATTTAATAGGATGATTCTTTCTGCCCATAGGGTCTTGGCCTCTTGTGCACATTTTTTTCCTTCATCTTGTGTATCCTTTAAGGCATTCTTATACATATGCACCTTTGCTGCGTGTGCTTGCAAAAGCTACAGTGTATTATAAATAATGTTTACTACATTCATGCTTGGCAACGCTACCGAATTTACATCTTCATTTGTGGATTGTGTGTTTGGAATTCTTTGAGATTTCCCTTCTTCGAGCTAACCATTCACTCTCACACTCTACTCAACTATACTATTTTTATCAGGAAAGCTTCCAAAAACTAGACTTGAGGTATCCAATGTGTCTTCGGCACTAAGGGATAACCCATCATCAAGCTTGATTCTAATTCGAGAGTCAAGACCCAATAAGGACTTGGTCAAAATGCAAGCAAGAAAAGGTCAAAAGCTTTGCATTGCATAAAGGGAAAAAAACTATCCCACCAGGTTTTGTCCCATGGTAGTATATAAGAAACCACATCCATTGTTTAAGGTTGCTACTTATTTATACACTTTCTCCTTTGTACCTCTACAAAGAGCTTCATCTCTCTCCCCTTTAAGCTAGCCATTCACTCTCACACTCTACACCCTTGTGTTCTTCTCATTGAGCATTGTGTGTGTGTTTGTGTGAGTTCAGCTCCATTGTGAGCTAAGACTTTGGTCCCATACCCTCCCAGATAGCCTTGGCAACCTACCTTTTCCAACTTTACTAACAAGATTTAAAAAACTAGACTTGAGGTATCCAATGTGTCTTTAGCACTAAGGGATAATCCCTCATCAAGATTGGTTCTAATTTGAGAGTCAAGACCTAATATATAGACTTACTCAAAAATATGCAAGCAAGAAAAGTTCAAAAGCTTTGCAAAACACAAAGGGCAAAAAACACATATTTAGCTCTAGTAGGCAACCCAATGGCTTATTAAATTTAAGTGAGATATTGTGTATAGGTAGATCTCTATATCTGGGTCAAAAATTGCTTTAACAGATCTTAGATCAATCCGTGAGTGAACTCTCACTCTATCATAGAAAATATGCGACTCAAGCGTATAAAACCACAAAGAAAAGTGCAAAAATACACATCGAGAGCTCTTATCATCAGCGTGTTATCATACTCAAATAAGATCTTATATAGAGGTGAATATATATATGGTTAAAACATTAGCCTGTTAGATATGCCTCATCAAGCTTTATCTAGAACAAAAGTTCAATCATTAGTGGTCTAGATCACATTGTAAGAGGGACCAAGGGATACAAAGCACCGCAACAAGTCACCCAACTTTACAAGCAAGTATAGTGGATGCAAGGCTGAATGGTCACATTCAAAGACATGTTTGAAACAACCTTCAGGACATCCTACAAAGCCTTTCATCAAACCACCCAATACATGACTTCCCACTTCAAGTTCTACTAAAACTTTAGTGGCTTCTACCAATTAGTGGCTCCCACTGAGCTTCACTGTAGATTTCGAGGATAGCATCATCATTGGGGAGGGCAGAAACACTCTCAAGCCATATTTTTTATACCGTGAAATGTGCTTTATGTAAAATGATTATGGGAAATCTCCAAGCTTACAGCTTGTGTAATGTCGGTAATGTATATTTAAACTAGGAAATTAGCCTAGACTAACTTATTGGTCCCTTGGGCATCATTTGGGCACCGGGCTCACTTGTACGTGTGAACACCAATTGCTAAAGTTGATACACTTGGGCTGGAGAGAGAATCATAGAAATCAAAATTTATACTCCCATGGTGGTTCAAATACAACCATGCCCATACACAGAATAATACGAAAGCAACCACGACTCTCAGACTAGGGAAGAATCTAAGATCAAGAATGACTCTAAAGAAGATAACTCTGAGTCAAGAAAAAGTCTAAGACAAGCAACCCCAAGCTAGTTCAACTCAAAGAAATAGAAAGCCGAGTAGCTAACCTTAGCTCAAGGAATAACTTTGTATAAAAAAATCTTTGACTGAAAAAGTTTAGAGCCAATGAATCAAGTGTCGTCGGGCGACCGGGGAAAAGAAATCATGGCAGATCATCACACAAATCCTTACACTATGGAGGAGGACCAAGAGAAATAAAAGAGAAATCCATCATAATCATTATATATTTAAACTCTAGGCAGCACGAGATCCATCAAAATAAGCGAGTGAATAAATAGCCACTCAAAAAGGGTGGCCACCAATATCATGTCACAGATTTATGGGCATCATTCCAAAATTTATACAACCAAGGGGCATGCACCACCAAGAAAAGACCACCTATCCATGGCACAAATAGCACTTTTAATACTCTTTACTGATTTGGTATGATTCTTGTTTCTATTTCTACTCACCTTCTTGCACATTGAAGCTTAAGCTAAAGCTTGTCATTCCAAATGTATTCTCTTCACCATTGCTAACTTTGTAGAGCACCAAGTGCCTGTGTAAAGGGTCTTCTGCAGCCCCATGGTGTTGGTTTAACTACCTACCCTTGCGTGCTGAAGCGACAGTTGAGGGAGATGGCTAGCTTCTGCTTGGTCTTCGCCGTCTCGAGCAATTCTAAAATTTAAAGTAGTTTTCCACCTCGAGTGAACATCCCTAAAGAAGCAATACTGCACTACAATTGTGCTACTGCAAAGGATAGTATAGTCTTATTGGTAGGGATACAAAGTGGAGTTGTCCGCTTCTACAAAATATCAAAGACTTCCTCTACCTGCACAATGAGGAAACAGGAGAAGATTGCAAAGGACAGCATGCTCACAGAGGTGTTACCCAAGAGCAGCAAGATCTTGCATCAAGGTATTAACTTCAACAAAATGGAGAATGAAGGGGAAGCCTCCTTTTACAAGAACTCATCACAGCCAGGATACTGCTCCAAAAGGAAGTTACTACAATCTCGATCAAAGTGATGAGAAGGTGATGGGTACAGTGATGAGAAGGTGAAAAGAAAAAAGAAAAGGAAAGAGCAGAAAGGAAAGCCCTACAAAAGGCAAAGAAGAAAGAAAGAGAAGAGGCAAAGAAAACCAAGGAAGAGACAAAGAGGAAACTCAAGGAGTAGGAAGCAACCCAGGAAAAAAAAACACAGGGAGGAACAACAAGTTGAGAAACTTTAAAGAAAAGAGGTGAAGAGACAGACAGAAGCAAAGCTGAAGTAGATACAAAGAGAGAAGAAGAAGCCACCCAAACAGCAGTGTAGGAAAAGCTTGACAAAGCAAAATGTTGGAGCAAGCACAAGAGAAGGAAAATAGAATTAAAGAAATCTCCGCAAAAAAGCTTTAGTAGAACGAGCCTAAATAGAAAATAAAATTCTAGAGAAACAGATAATCCGGGAAGCGGAGGCAAATCAGAGAAAGAAATCCAAATACTCCTGAGAACAAGAGAGAAAAGAAGAAAAAAAAAAATTTGAGCTCGTGAATAGCGAGAACAAACAGCTTAGTAGGTGGCAAAACAGAGAAAGCGCAGAACAAAGGGCATGAGAAGAGAGAGTATAAAGTGAAAATGAAGGGGCCAAGAAAACAAGAAAGGCAAAAGAAGAAGCTAAGAATAGGAATCAAGATACCACAAAATTCCAAGAATTGTCACCATTCCCCGAGTCGTGCCAAAAAGCAAGCGGTGGCAGGTGGGGCAAGTGGGAGTCAAAGAATCATCAAACTGCCCAGCAAGTAAGAGATCACCACCGACTAGAAATGCTTAAAGGCATCCAAATGTTCTTGATATAGACCCTAACTAGTCTACTTTATGTATGAGAAAATCACCAACTTGGTAGAGGAAGGAGTCCTTCCTCTACCAGGTTGTGGTTCTAAGGAGGAGTAATCTTTCCTAAAACCACAATTAGAAGGGCCCGTAGAGATGGTGGTGGTTATAGCAGCTTTTAGTGCTCAATGAGCTCTCACAACACCAACCTTGGAGTCTTCAGAATAGCCTTGAGTCCCACCGTATCTTTAAACTTCACAATGTTAGACCCCGATACAAGCAATGCAGGGGGATTCATGTTCAATGTGGCCACTGGAGTTGCTGCAACAACCCAGGCCCCTGGGGCCAAAGAATTAACCCAAGGTATTGGGTACACTACAATGGGAATCTTACAGCAAGGAGCAAGAAGCTCTAAAATAGACCCGGCACTGGGAGGAGCCCCATCAAAAGCATCTTTTGGTAAAGTGCCTTCAAAGATCGGCAATAAAGGGAAAGAGCCACAGACCACACCATCCATAGAAGACCTAGTAGGTACACCTATGCAACAAATGACTGCGCACGATGGAAAGTTGGGGTAAGAAAAGAGACAACGTAGGGCAACCACATCTATATCCTAGACATGAGTTGGTATTGTGTTATTTGTTGTGCTAACAACACAAGCATAGAATGCCTACACCTAAGGCCTAGACAAGTATAGGCCTTTGGTGTGCATATTGTATGAGAGTAGGAAACCATGATACTGCCCATTGCTACAAGAAATTACCTCCAGGGAAGCAGCACTGCTACTCATAAACAGCTCCACCCGCTCATCACTTGGCTTTTCCTACTCCACTGTGGCAAGGCCCATGCTTGCTAACACAATTCATCCGGGGTAGTACTTTCCTCAAAGAGGAGTGCTAAATGTTTTGAAGCTACCTTTATCACTTCTAGTGTTACCACAACAACCACCCACTCCTAGGGTAACTCCCATGAACCAATTGACCCTGATGGAAATACTGATGAAGGGGAGGAAGAGGGAATAGAGGGGACACTATATACCTAGAACCCCTAGAGACTTAGAGCCCCTCAAGTCAAATCCTAAGTCACTACGTTCAAGATGGTGATAGTGTATACCTTATCTATATATAGCCACAGTGAAATCCATGGTGTAGTTATGTTCATTATATGTATCATTAAATTGGTGGCTGGAAAAGCTAACAAGAAATCCATGTTTTGCTCTCCTGGTTGTGCTCATATGTGTAGCCAATTGCAAAAGCCAAGGCATCAATGTGTACATGTAAGATAATGTCCAAGATAGGAGATCTTCTTCGGGTCTATCCCCACTTGGTTATAAACTCGAGAGCCCATTAAGGAAGCCTCCTTGCCTGCTACTCGTTCTAGCACATGCTCAGTGAATGGAAAGGGATAATGGTTTTTTATCATGGCCTACATTAACCTTTTTTAGGTTAACACAAACTCAAATTTGTCCATTTTTCTTAGGCACTATAACTATCGGGAATAACCATTCCATGTTCTCTATCTTGTAAATACATCCAACTTCAATGAGTTTGTCGATTCTATCCTTAACCATTTTGGATTATTTTGAACTCAACTGGATAGGCCCTATGCCTTGATGGCTTTGCTTCTTCAATTATTCCACAATGGGAATAGTTCGTTTGACCATCTCTAGCAAAAAGACACCCTTCATGTGAGTGTATTTCCAAGCAAAGCAACCTTGGAACTCTGTGACTAGGTCAATTAGGTCTTTTTCTTCTTCTAGAGATGGGTCTTTCCCAATGTATACTAGTTTTGGATCTTCATCAGCAAGTCCTGCCAAGTTGACCTCGTGTCTTCTGATTGTGCTACTGATTACACCACCATATAGAGGTGTTGATTCTTACTTTGCTCAAATAAAGGATTGAGTAGTGGGAAAATGAGCACCCAAAGGAAGCACTATTTTATCCCCTATCCTTACATAGGAGGAGGGAGAACTCTCTCTCTCTCTCTCTCTCTCTCTCTCTCTCAATAAAAAGAAGAAGACACAATGAAGGAGTATAAGGATGAAAAAACTTCCTTGATTTATAATAAGCTTATCTTAATTAAGATACTAATTATACTAATCTATGTTCTAATCACTCTAAGACTTAGTCTAGACCCAAGATCTTTGATAGCTACTTAAATTATGCATCTTAAGTGGTTCATAGCAAATGATCAACACCATATTAAAATACAATAATCATACTTTAATTAGACATAATGTTAACATAAACAAGAGTCTAGTCTTATCACAAATTCAACTCTAAATGAGTCTTTGGATACATCAATTTATAAATTCACTAGAAAGCATCTAGATTTACAACTATCTCCATGAGAATCTCAATCAAATCCCCTAGAATATCTCCACACCTCCTAAATCATCTCATGCTACCCTTAATTCTCTTCGCTAATCCATGCTACTCCATGACATCATCCAATACATATCAATACTAACATCACTTGGAATTTCTCACCTTTTTTAGCCTCTTTAAAATCAACTCTCACCAAATAACCTTAGAACAAATACCCTAATCTATAGAGACCCACCAACATTCCAAACAACAAGACTACATGATAATGGCTCATGGAAAGTGTATAAAGGTGACATCTAACGAGGGGTTAACCAATAAAAGCTAGTAGCTGGTCGTTTTAAGGGCCTCTCACTTCCAATAACAAATAGCTTACAAGTAGTTATAAATGCGAGTGGTTTCAAACGCATATTAAGCAGTGTTCGAAAAAAACTATTTTCCCAAAAAGTAAAAAACTTGCATCTAAAAATTGTGAAATTATTTATAAAGAAAATTTTCAAATTTTGAAGGTTTTTGTTCTACAACCCCTCAAAATCTGCAGGTTTTTATACCCTTAAGTTTCAAATTTGAAGGTAGTTTTAAAAATCTGCAGGTGCAAATTACACTATACCCGGGTTTTTTTCGAACACTGATATTAAGGCTACAATGTGCCGCCGTGGGCCTTGCAAAAGCCTTGTTAACTTGTTTTATGTCCTTAAAGGAGATCAATGCTACTGCAAAGCCTTGTTCACTTGTTTTATGTCCTTAAAGGAGATCAATGCTACTGCCTAATGAGAGTCTAATGTAGACTTACCACTTAAGTCCTTAACTGTAAATTTGTCATATAAATCCTCTGAGCTTATGCAAGCTATACGTATTCACACCATGGTGGTGATACTCCAAAAAAAATAGCATAACAATATGCTACTTTACACTCTTTTATGTATCTACCATATATAAACGACCACGTTGGAGGGCATGGATGATGGCGATACAACTGCGCGAGCAGTTGTGTGCACACACCCCGGTCCCCCTCCCGTGTAAAATAGATACACACAAGCGACAGAACCACACTAGTAGATCCTAGGAGTCGGGGGTGCAATAGCTGGGCAGTTCTTTACACACACCTGGATTACCGGGGAGCAGAGGAGGGGCGTTTTTTGGCGAGGCCAAGAAGACGGCGGCAGGCGCGGAGGATGCCGCCCCGTTTTTTCTTGCTAACGTGTGCCTGTTGATTGGGGGCGCGTGAACAGGAGCAAGAACAGAGAAGGCGGGTATCGCCGTGTACAGCGGCGCCACAGGCGGCGCATTCTATTACCACGCCCATGGCGGGGTCGCGCATTGACAAAGACCGGCCAATGTAGAAGGCAGAGTTGCGGCACAGTTGGTCTTCGGCGCCGCGCGGCGTCACGCTGACGTAGCCGCTCCTCCTGTACACCGCCCACTCTTCATCGTCATCGTAGTAGCTATCGTCTTCGGCGGCGTCGATGGGCAGATCCGGCACTCTCCGGCTGTCGTACCGCAAGGACTGCGACCTGGCCCTGCGCCGCATCATTTCCTGTCGCTCCTCGTACTCCGCCGCCTCCTCCCACCGCTTCCCGCCGGGGCTTTTAACACTAAACTCCCGCCAGCCCCCTTTCTGCCGGCAGCTGCCCACGTCCTGCATAATCTTCGCCCGGGCCTCCTCAAAGGCGCCCTTGCCCAGCTTGCCAGCGCTGGCCCTCTTCAGTATCAATGTAGGAGGCAAATGTCTTCTGCTTGAAGGATCAGAGGCACATGGAAAATCCTCAGAGAATGAGCTGTTATGATGGTGATGCGCTTCTTTCTGCAGAAGAAGATGACACTCCTTTTCGTGCTGGTCCGACGGGGTTGAACCAGATGAACACATCATCTGGCAGTAGCGCGGCATGATTGGAAAGGCCTCCTTCTCCGGCTATATTGCAAAACAGTACGATCGGTTCTACTGAGATGAATCAAAGCTGGCCTAGGAAAGCTTGCTGATACCGGCCAAGAAAGGAGAAGGCCGCGATGGCTGCCTGCTGATGCATTCTTTACATGCCAAGAAAGGAGAAGGCGATGGCGAACATGCTATGCTTCTTGCAGAGGGAGGGTAAGTGGGTTTAT